>NC_135617.1:44059545-44362575 GCF_053574225.1 Canis aureus | reverse complement strand
TTCATAGAATCTTTATTTTCCAGTTCTTCAGTAACAAGAACTAAATCTATTTGAGAAATCTTAAAAAAAATCCTTATGATACTTGCCTATGCCAGAGAAATAGATGTCAAGCATAAATCTATTAAATAAATAGATATCATTAATTAATGGTTCTTATTTTATAACATTATGAACTTCATGTCAGTTTTATTTTTCCTTCACATTGATATTCTGGATCCTTAAAAAGATAAATTGTTCATATTATACTTTATCCTTTGATTCACTTACAGAGTACAACTGAATAGGAATTAGCTTTGAAAGAGGTCACCCATGGGCAAAATGTCAACAGAATTGTTATGCTGCCTAAACAGAATAATGTACAATATGAAATAAGAGTGACTTAATTAACTGAATCTGTCTCAGTACAGTGCATTTTTTCTCTAGTGAAGACATAAAAAAGATAGATAACTGCATTTGTCAATTAATCTACTCATATTTCAGTGTGAATATAAGAAATGAGGAAGTATATGAACTATTTGTGTCAGGATAAGCAGATAGGTAACAGATATATATACACTCACTCATTTGAATCCACACAAATATTGCCACCAAAAATCAACATTGTATTCAGTGTTTCTACTCACAGAGGATGGTCCTCCCAACACAAAATGGATAAAATAAAATAAAAAAAATGCTATCCACAAAGTTTTAAATCATTACTTAAAAGATGTTCTAATGCTATTATTAAGCCCATTTAAGGATCCCCCCACTTTTTCTTTCCCCTGTATTAGTAGATGTTTTTTTTTTAAGATGTATTTATTTATTTGATAGAAAGAGAGAGAGAGAGAAAGAGAGAGAGAGAGAGACCATGAGCAGTGGGAGGGCAAAGCAAGAGGGAGATAGAATATGAAGCAAACTCCACGCTAAGTGCAGAGTCCCAGGTAGGGCTCTCACTCAGAACCCTGAGATTACCATCTGAGCCAAAACCAAGAGTCAGAACTTTAACAAACTGCACCACCCAGGCATCTCTTGCCCTGTACTATGAAGTTACTGTGGTTAATAAGGTTACTGTGAAATGGACATGCTATGCTGGTTTTCCCAAAGGTAAAGGACACTTTCTTCATTATTGTTTTCTAAGTTATGACCCAATTAATGGGTAATTTCTCACTGTTTGGGCCTTAGTGGAAGAATAGTCTATAGCCCACTCTTTAAATGGAGAGCTCATAAAACCATTAAACAGAGGAAAGCTAGTCTTTGAGACAAGCTGTCATTATTTTGTAGTGGTCAGATTGATAACAGCATATTAGAAACCTGTTAGAGGTCCTCAGTAATCAGTATACTGAACAAGCAACAAAGTAGAGCACTGTATAAACCATGTAGAGGCTACCAACTCTAGGGATTCCTTCTATCTTACAGTCTGGCCTGGACTTTCCAAATATCCTGATTATTCTAAAGAAGATGGACATTCTTATTTTTGTAAGAAATATTTCTGATATTAAATTTCAGAAGATAATTCAAGCATAAACAATTATAGATCAATCAGTAGATACTAAAAACCAAGAATCTGCAAAGCCAGATTCAGTCCTTGGGAATCCAGATAAATTACTTTTGTTCTTACTCTTCAAATCTTGAAAAAGGAAAGATGAAAGTATCCTACACTGATTATCCCACTGGATGACTTATCTTCTAAGGAGGAGACAGTTTAGTGAACAATTGAAACTAAAAGGTTTTTGACAATAGTTTCCACAATTTCCTGGAATAGAATGTGCTGGTTATGATCTTTTTTTTTCTTTTTTATGATCTTTTTCATAGTGAGATTTGAAATGATTTCTAAAAAATAATTGCCCCTTCTCCTCTTTCTGAATTGTCTACAAGAGAAGATGTAATAGTTTTGCAATCAGATTTTACAGTGTTATTAATGAGTTATTCTCAGAACTTAAAAAAAGTAGCTTAGCACCATGTAGTAATTAATCTTAGTATACAAGAAAAACAAGACAATGGAATTATTTGAAAGCAAAAAAATAATTAGCTAGTTATAGATTGTCAGAAGATACATGATTTTAAATTAGAAATGAATATGCACTCTTATAAACTTACTTACAGTGGATTTATAAAATGTTCTGCACATTAAAGAAAACCAAACTCTGTATCTTACAGCACAGCCTAAGGCCTATTTTCCTGGTGGAGTTCTTCTGATGCAGTCTCGGTTTTATTCTCATCTATCCCCCTCACTACTCACTATCCCTATTATAGCAAAACAAGTTTCTGCTAGCAGAAATAAATTTTCTTTCCTAGCTTCTGGAAATTTAAGGATATATATATATGGACATTCTGATTTTTGTTTATATATATATAAAGAAACAATAAACTATTATAAAATTTTTTTAAATTCATGGGATCTGTAATTCTTCCTCAAGATAAGGAAATGGATATAAATTGGGTTTTCCCTTGACATCGTATTTTAAATTTCCTACTGTTGTGTTTTACATATATATGATAAGAATTATCTCTCATTTTATGGATGTGCAGATGTAGACAGGCCCTATATAAATAGGTCCGATAGGTGGCATTGCACTGATGCAATCACAGGTCACCATAGAGAACAAAATCACATGGCCATTAAAGATGACCTTTGTCCAAAAAAAAAAAAAAAAATCACCAAAAGCCTGTGAAGAGGCCTTAACCTACATAAATGTTATGACTTTGCTTAGGGCTAGAATTTCTCCTCTTCGATCTCTGTTAATTGCATGAACAACAAGAAATAACAAATTATTTTGGGATCTGACTAATTAAGCCTATCAGTAAGCACCTCAGGGGCGGGTTGCGTTTGGTTAAATTGCTAGTACACAGGATGGGAGAGAGCCTTCCTTTTTGCATTCTTGTCCTTCATCATTCCATACTTCTCTCCACAATCTAAGAGGTTCTAGGAGAATTCTATCTTCTTTCACCTAAATTAAGTCACGCTCCTTATCTGAGTTATGAGAAAAATAAACTTTTTTTTTTTTCAGACAGGAACATCACAGTGGGCATATGCAATGATTGATACATAAATTTCTTCAAATAAGATCCATTTGTATTGCTGTGTTTGGTAAACTATTGGATGCCAAATTAATTTGAATTTCAGGTAAAAATTCATTATTCTTTTTGTGTAAGCGGGTCCTATGCAATTTTCAGACACATGTATTTTTATTTGCTGGGTCTGGCAATCTTAGACTGAATTTGTTTTCCAGGTCAAGTGTAGAACAAGTATTTTTTAAAAGTAGGTTGAGAGACTTTAGGTAAAAACTAACTGTGAAAGTCTGTCCTAACTCACTGGACATATTCTTGTCCTGCCCCAATTGTTCAGCAGCCTATTCTCAGTTTTTCTGGTATATCACATTTTCCAGAATCATGTTTTTTGTCACAGTGTTTATATTCATATCATCTCTCTTCTTACTAAGGCAAAGTTTTGATTTGTCATTATTTCATGAGAGACTCTCTATATGAGATAGGCTTTTCTAATCTATTATGTTTCCTACAATTTAGGCCTATAAAGAGTCTTGCCAGTCTAGATTCCCACCTACAATAGAATTAAGGTATATTTGAGTTTCTACTATGATAAATAATTTATTAAAACAAAATATAAATAAACAAGACAAAGACTTTATAAGTAGGTTCTAGGTTCATTATTTAAGATAATTCATTCCATTCCCTATGCTTCATCTACTTTTTTCCCAAAACTCTCCATATTGTATGCAAAATAGTACATATTTGTATATAACACATAACATTTTCTACATCACATTATTTTATATACATTTATTCATCACTCACAGAAAGGAGGGTGGAAAAGCAGTATAAAATAAATCCAATGTATTCAAAACTCTTAACTCTTATCCTGACTCTGCTTTGATCCTTTAGAAAATGTGTTTTATATATGTATATATAAAACACTTCATGGTGATTCCTAAAATGTTTTACAGACATATATAAATAAATCATAATGACATTAGCTATAGTTTGGTTTCAATTTTAATTTGCATGAGTCAGGATATTTATTCATCTAATGGTCTCCTCTTAGAAACAATAATAAAGGACAAATTATACTTAGACAATATGTAATAAATTAAAAATGTTTTACATATTATATTCTTTTGGAATTGTGTATTATTATTTTTTAAATATTTTATTTATTTATTCATGAGACAGAGAGAGAGAGAGAGAGAGAGGCAGAGACATAGGCAGAGAGAGAAGCAGGCTCCATGCAGGGAGCCTGATGTGGGACTCGATCCCGGCCTCCAGGATCATGCCCTGAGCCGAAGGCAGACGCTTAAGCACTAAGCCACCCAGGCATATCCCTGGAATTATGTAGTATTAATTTTAATTTTTTTTTAGGTTTAGTTATAATTCATTTATTTTAAAAGTATGTTTGGTTTTCCTCAGAGTATCAAAATATACTAAAAACTCAGAGTGAAGTTTTTAGTGTATTATGGATATATTTATTTCAATTCATCACACAAGATCAAAGAAAACCTTGGGTGGGCACATGATAGACAAATCTATTGATAGAGCTAATTGGGTTGGTAAATTTTAAGAAAAGATTGGTCTGCTCCCTCTGTCTACCATAACACAGCAAGAGCAAACTCCCTGATGGCTTTCTTCTCCCCTGAAGTGCAGCAATTGATACCAGGTGGGAAAAGTGATCAGCGGTTCAGTCTTAGAAAAATGTTTCAAAAGCATTGGTTCTTTTGATGTTTGATTACCAGTATAACAGTTCCTAATAATGCAAAAAAAGGCAAAGGGAGACTTTATGATCTCCTTCTTGTTAAACTGAGTTTTTCTTTAATTAAAATAGAGATTTTGAATAAATTTTTAGCTTATTAAAATATACTTATAACTAGTTTAAAACACAATATCTGAGTACCTTTCCTATTATAAAAAATAATTCATTCTTACATACATTTAATAAGATATCTCAAATGCCAAATGGTGAGAAATGCTATTCTTTAAAATTAAAATTATTTACTGGAGACACCTGTCTTCACTAAATAATTCTAGTATTTAAACTTTAATCTATATAAATAAATTTTATACTGTCACCTTGGGTAATTTCCAAATTGAGGTTATTTAATTGACATACTCCTAATCATCTGAAGGATAGAAATTGGACTTCTAAAATCTGTTGCAAGGCTATAATAAGTACCTGCTCTGAGTCCTGAAGAACCGCAGTTGTCGATCTGCATTGTATCTCTGAGTATTTTCTCTTAGATTCCTACCATCTCACGACACTTCCACCACCTCTCAGCTTTATCTTCATGCCTCCTTCTAGAGTCCTTCTTAATTTCCCATCCCCACTCCAGGAGTGCTTTCTATGCTCCATAACCTGTTTCTAATTCTGCCCATCTCTCACTGACCAAGTATAGATATCACGCCACATTCTCGAATGCATTGAACCACAATTACAGAGGTAACCATCAAAGCCCCTTCCTATCCCACAACCAGCATTAAGTAGGTGGGTAAACTGATCCAAGTTTTCAAGTAGTTTGAGCCTCCAGCTCTTCAACTATAGCTTGTTTCCATTACCATGGCCATTAGCTTCTCATTGAATAGGTTTGCCAGACTGAGTATCCTGCCAAAGAGGAAAGCTGCTAAGTGTTTTAAGATTGCAAATTATTTTCCAGTTCTATATTTCTAGTTCAGGAGTTCTAGTAACTAGTTCTAGTAACTTAACTAGAGACTGCCTATAAGCCTAGAGACTGTCATTCCTGTGTTTCATTGCCTCTCTTAGGTCCAGTGTAATTGTACCTAGATGCTGTAAGTTCCTCTTACTCCATTTCTACTAATGAAATGACTCCACCTTTCCTAACTAACATTCCCTCTACAGCTCTGGTTATTTGTCAAGCTTAAGCCAAGACCCACTGAACAGCTGTCTTCGGCCTATGCCAGGCTGCTTGTAGCATTAAGTGTCAAGTGTGCCTCATATATAAATCGTACCTGAAGCTCCCACCCAAATCTTGGAGGAAAATCTCACTAGATAGCAATAGGTAGACATCACATTTTCAAATTCCAAATATCCTACAAGCTTTATGTTTAGTAAAGACTGTATATTCTAGGAAAATCCTTAAGGCCCCATTCTGTTCAACAGCCTTTCAAGTAAATCCTCAACAATGTCCCTTAATGCGTTTGCAGGCTCTTTCCACACCAACCAATGTCTCTTAGCAGCCATGTCCTCGATGACAAGGACTTCTGAAATAGCTCATCAGAACTAGCCAAGGATAGCACTTTTTCCATTTTTCCATAAAAAGTTCCCATTTGAGAGAGAAAGAAATGTTTAGCATATTAATTCTCTTATTGTTTTAAAAAATATTTTATTTATTCATGAAAGACACACAGAGAGGCAGAGACATAGGCAGAAGGGGAAGCAGGCTCCTCACAGGGAGCCCGATGTGGGACTCAATCCCCAGACCTGGGATCACGCCCTTAGCATAAGGCAGATGCTCAACTGCTGAGCCACCCAGGAGTCCCTAATTCTCTGTCTTAATCCTAAATTTACTTCTTAGAATTCTAGTTATAAATTCTCCTTGGACCCAAGTATTCTGTAGATGAGAAGCTGAGATGTAAAGTTAGGCTCTGTAGCTGTATCCTATCACACGTTGATAGGACCATTCCCTGAATCAAGCTGTCCTCCCAACAACTCTTAAGACACCTCTCAGTGCAAGCTTCAGGTGCAGATTAGCATTGGCTGGGTGCTCAGTTCTCCAAGAGGAGGCTTACAGACATAAACTATTGCCATGGCTGTCCCTTCTCCATGCCACCCAATGAACATGGATCGCCCAATTTGTATAAAATAGGGCTCTTCATGTGAATCTTCAGGGCAGTATCTTAAAAATACAGAGGCTCAGGCCTCACTTCCAATTTAGTATGTCAGAATTCTCAAATAAACAAGTATTTTTAGAAATGGCACAGGTGATTGTGATGTATTGCAAGGTGTTTGAAATACGGACTTGCTTTTGGGATTCTCGTCCTACCTAGTTGTATAAGTCCTGTGGGCAACTGCACTCAAGCTATGTTACTTTCAGAGGTGCAGCATGGTCTTGGACAGAAAGAGAATCTTGAGACAATTACGTGACCTGCAGACCTGCTCAAACTGCTGTATATTACTGTGTGGCCATGAGCCTTATGATTTTTCTTTGTATAATACATCTTCTATGATATGCCACTGAAAAAGCAGTCCTGGAAAGGCAAACTACAGGAAAAAAAGTGGTATCTACATTTTCGATAAGCAATTAGCCCTTCACTGTAATATTTTTAAAAGTCCCAGAATCAGTAATAACACTCTATGTCTATAGAGTCTATGTCTATATCTATGTCCATATGTTCAAATACTCATTGACATTTATATTCATGTGAATCACATTGGTCTCTTTTGAGTTTTTGTTTCAAAATTTTTTAAGCACAGAAGATAAATTTTTTGTCTCACTCTCTTAAGCACAGCAGTTTGATGAAGGGAGGTTTTCTTACTCTGAGAAGGCAGGAGAGGCCAATAACTTAAATCAGGAGAACTGACCTGGAAGACCATGGGACTGAGAAGATTTAAGTGACGTTAGTTAGATTAAAGGCTTGATGCCTGAAGAGAGAGGGATCAGGCCAAAGTGTTTTGCTTTGTGTCTATCAGATGCAGTTTTTCACCAGAAATGTAGTAATCTCATTGCAAGCTCTAAAAAGTGGCTCCCAACAGCCTGAAATCAGGTAAAACAAAAGCTACTAGTTGCTGCCAAATCTCTGGAACCTTGGCATGAGTACAAACTCCAAGGGTTTCATACTCTTTGAAAAAATCTAAAAATAGTTAAAGAGATAAAAATATTTCTTCAGTTCATTCATTCATTTATACATTTTCCTTTATTTTCTTTCTCCTCTTTCTTCCTCCCTCCCTCCTACTCCCTTTTCCCCTACCTCTCCACCTGTCTCTCTGTCTCTCCACATTTAAATCATCATTATCATCATCATGAACATGGCATTTATTTCTTAATTGCTTTATATGTGGCAGGTACTATGTAAAACATTTTATAGGCAGTGTCTCACCTCATCTTCATAACAACTCTGCTATTAATATGTCCATAACAAAGTTGCTATTAATATGTCCATTATTAAAGGGAACTAATTGAGGCTTAGAAAGATTAAGTGACTTGTTCAAGGTAACATAGATAGTGAAGGCAAGGCTAGCAATCTCAAAAGCTCATCCTCTTTTGTACTTGCTGCCTTGTGGTTTTTAAGGGCATACTGCAAAATTTAACCCTATCATTATCAAGATGATGCCACGGGCCACTATTATTTCAAACCAAAGTTTTTCATCAATTTACATAAAGAGGCTATTTATCTTTGAGCTCTAATTAATATGTACATATTATAACGAAGATAAGTTTAAATATTATTTGACCTAGCTCCAGAGCTTGTTTTTCGAAGGCTCTTGATTTCTGTTTAAACTAGGATGGTTGGCCAAAAAGTAAAGAGAAATGATATATTCTTTTTTCTGTGTATGTGCACATACGTGTGCATATACATTTGCACATATACTTTTTTCCACAAATATATAACCACTTATTAATTCAAAGTTTCTTAGAATTTCCACTATTGATAAATTCTTCATAGACAAATGGGGAGTTATGATGACATAGTTAGGAATACTAGAGCTCTTTACTGATGGAGATGCAAGATTTACTATCCTTTGACCATTGTTCTTGTCAGTTAATAATAAATTATTGAAGTCAACTTGCTCTTGTGTGTGTAGCTGTGGGTGTGTTTCTCTTACTATTTTCTTAGAAAGAGTATATAAATACAACCTAATAGTTTTTAAAACACAACCAGTTAAAAATGGCATCTATCCAAGTGTCAGGAAGGATGGTTTCTAAGAAAAAAATTAAATTATTTTGGACTGTTACTATCCACTAAATTCTCAGATATAAATTGTGAAGCCTAGAGTTGAATCATATAGTCATGTAAAAATAACAAATAATAATATAAAAGTACAACACAATGTTTTATTGAAATAAGTTAAAACTTAATCTGTCTCATAATTCTTTGAAAATAAACCCATTTATTAATGTATTTTTGGCTACTATTGGCAATGCAAATGGTATTCATTCAGTTCTAAATTATTTTTTAAGCTGGATTATTTCTGTGAATGCTCCGTTTTTATTAAAGAGTCTGAAAATGGAAAATTCCTCTCTCTGATCAGTTACATTCCCACACAGTATTTATGAAATTCAGTTCTGCTTGATAGATTTCTTAAACCTCAAAATTCAGCCATCTGTAAATCTCACTTCTCTGTAATGAGTCTTAGAATAAGAAAGAAGGGAAAATATGTCTGAGCTTCCAAAATAGATTTTACAAGTCTAAAGTCATTAAAGTTCATGTATGTCTTTACTCAAGTGGATCAGTAAATATATTCTCAAGTGGATCAGTAAATATATTCTCAGGTTCCATTTACTTTTACTTTGCATATAATCCTAACAGATTTGGTTATCTGTTTCAAAGCCATGATGGATTCAAAACAACAGATTAGAGGGGAAGAAATGGGATACTTCAGATATACATTAACTGTGATCAAAATTTACTGTCGAGGGGAATATGTTGAAAGAATTACACAAGGCATAAAATGAATGAACTAAATTTTTATATTAGTCTTGGATTATACAAGGAAAACAATTCTATTGTCTGCTCTATTGTAGAAACAATAGAAAACTGATCCCCATCATAATGAACCACTTTCTTAAATGTAATGTTAAGTCATTCTCAGTAAATCCTTAAGTAAGGATCTGTATAATGAAAGGTAGAGATCTGGGCAACAAAAAAAGGCAGATTTTACTCTACATAAACAAAAGTAGGTTATTTAGAATGTACATGGCCAAAGGTCTTCATTTTGTGTTACCTAATCATTGCAATGTCTTTTTTAACAATGTTTTAGGTTGTTAGCTAATGCCTCAATATTTAGATTAAACTTTTGGCTATACATTCACTACTGAAGATGTTGCAACTAATCAAGTTGATCAAAAGACTTAACTGAACTTCTGGAATATAATTAATCAGTTAATGATTATTTTTAATACCCTAAAAATTAGTTGAACCATTATACCCATCGTCTATGAAAAACTATAATTTATGCATAGATTTTCTGATTAGCAAATGTCAATTACATAAAGAGAGAAACATATCATTAAGTTTTTACAAGTGAGGAGGAAACAATATATTATTATCTCCCTCACAAAAGGGTTGGAAAGGAAAATTTAGATTTATTCCTTTTGTCTTAAAAACAAAGCACTAAAACAATGGGAGAATCCAGTAGAGAAGATGCAATGATACACACTTCTAAAAACTCAAGAGGATAAAACTCTTGGTTTTTCAGACCACCCTTTACTTCTCCTTTTTTTTTTTTTTTAAGATTTTATTCACTTATTCATGAGAGACACACACAGAGAGAGAGAGAGGCAAGAACAAGCAGAGGGAGAAGTAGGCTCCATTCAGGGAGCCGGATGTGGGTCTCGATCCAGGTATCCAGGATCAGGCCCTGGGCTGAAGGCAGCACTAAACCACCGAGCCACCCGGGCTGCCCTTTACTTCTCTTTTAAGGTGCTAAATTATGAGCTGTCAGTACACATGAAGTAAAAACCTCTGTGCTCCACCTCCAATATTACAGATGTTTATAGCTAGAAAGTGCTGTCTAGATACCCAGTCCAGTGATTTTCAAATAGAAATACAAATTAAAATCACGAGAAATTATAAGTTATCCAGGTGCCAGATGGATCTATCTACTGAATCAGAATTTTAAGCATGTGCATTTTTAAAGGCAACACCCTGGAAAAGGACCATTGTATACAACTCTTTGATTTTATTGCAGAAACTGATAATTCAACTAAAAAGTGCAGTCATAGATACTTGTTTACATATATTCTGGTATTTTTTTTTAAAAAAATATTTATTTATTCATGAGAGACACAGTGAGAGAGGCAGAGACAGAGGCAAAGGGAGAAGCAGGCTCCCTACAGGGAGCCTGATGCAGAACTCAATCCCAGGTCTGAGCCAAAGGATCAACCACTGAGCAACCCAGGCACCATATAATGTTATTTAAATGAAATATAAAGCTATATTTTTCTTAAATTAATAAATTAGTGGCATATTGAGGGGATCTGAGTGACTATTCCAACATTTCTTCATTTTGTGGTTCCACTAAGTTGTGACTTGCAGTAAGTCACTGAACAAATCCCTATCAAAATCAGACAATGTCCAAATGTTCTTGCTACCCTTTTAAGTTACTCAAAACTTACAAGATGTTTAACTTAATTAGGTTATGAAAAATGAATAAGGAAAAATTATTTTTCTTGAGGTTTAATATTTCAGATGGTATTCTATAGGACGCATGACTTAAAAGCAGTATTAGTATAAAACACAGCTATAGTAGAGATAATATATAAGAGCTAAAACATTTGAGATTAGATAAAATTTATTATGTTCCTATGTAACAGAAATTATTGATAATAAAGTTTGTTACTATCTTTTTTTGCTACAATAATGATTGTTTTTTCTTTTCTCTATCAAGGAGTATTAGGCGGTTCTCTGTGTTTGAAGAATTTTAGAGCTCCCTAGCTCTGACCCTAAATCAGATTTTCTGTTAATTTCCATCAAGCAAGATTAAGCAAATCTTTATGGAAAAGGAGGGCATGAAAGAAATGAAGGCTTTTGTATTTGGACAGAGAACAGTTGGAGTAATTCCACACTGATGGAGGGTTTGTAATACTAGAGACAGAACAGAACCTGAGGTTTTAGTGGTTCCAATTGGATGTACTGAAGGGACAACTGGGACCTCACTAGTAATTAACTAAGTACCATGCACTTGAGAGATACAGAGAAGGTTCTGGGAGCCAAATTTGGTGTGAAGGGATTGGAATCATTTGGCAGATCAACCCATATTTGAAAGGAGCATTGGAATGACAAAATGGGCATTTCAGTAGCAGCCAAGATGAATGAAGGAGGAGAGGCTATTCCCTTCTGATCTTGGCTTGGGCAACCTTCAGCATTTATGCTCTAATCCCAAAGGGAGGAAATGGGCAACTCTCAAATTACTAACATGGATTTTTCAACCATATGGTGGTGAAGGTAAAGGCAGTTTTATTTTTTACCAGAAAACACATAAATTCAGTTTGTTTTTTGCACCAGAGTATTTGGCAGAAAATTAATATCTGTTGTATACTAGTATACATAATATGTGTAAATTTTAACCTGGTTGTATATGAATGAAAACTCTGTCCTTTCTGAATGTTAGTTCTACGACACTAGTTTTGTTTCTTCTGCTGTTATCAAAATTAAGCATTCATTATTCATGTAAGACACAGAGGACAATGAAAGTAAAATGAGAAGGGAAAACACTTGAATAATTTGGTCACATATATTTAAGTAACCACAAAGAAATATTTATTCTTGAATATACCTAAGAAGTTTACATGGGAGAATAAAGCTGATTCTAACCATTCTTTTTTTTTAAGATTTTATTTATTTATTCATAGAGATGCAGAGAGAGAGAGAGGCAGAGACCCAGACAGAGGGAGAAGCAGGCTCCATGCAGGGAGCCTGACGTGGGACTCCATCTAGGGTCTACAGGATAACACCCTGGGCTGCAGGCGGCACTAAACAGCTGTGCCACCAGGGCTGCCCTGATTCTAACCATTCTTAACATTTATGTCTTATTATGTGCTAAGCATTGAAAATTTTCTTTTTTTTTCTTTCATTGTTTTCTAGATTTACTGGACCATAAAGAAGGAAAAGAAGAAAACTGGAAGAAGAAGAAGAAGAAGAAGAAGAAGAAGAAGAAGAAGGAGGAGGAGGAGGAGGAGGAGGAGGAGGAGGAGGAGGAGGAGGAGGAGGAGAAGAAAACTGGCTCATTGTTACAAAATATTTCTCATCCTGGTTTCAAAGTCCTGTGATTTTCTGCTTTTTATCTAAACTCACATTCATGATGCTACATATAATCCTAAAGAAATGCTGCAAATGTAAAAGTGTTCATTTAAAGCCTCACCTATATCAAGTTCAAAAAAAGATTCAGTGCCTTGGTTGGTTTGGAGAGTTCCGCTCAGGAAAAAAAATAAATAAATAAAAACAAAGCAGGTTGATGACTATTACAGCCGAACATGAGTACCTTATAGATTGAATAGAGTAATCTTTCTGTTTATCACAATCATTAAAAATTTTGCAGAAATATCATCTTCCATGTCTTTCTTTCCCTTTTCTACTTCAAAGCTTTTAGCATTTCAAGGTTTGTCTTTTTCCAATATGTTGGTAAATAACAGCCAATATGAAACTCAGACTGGACCTTGCTTTATTATAATTATTTATGTTGCCTATTTTAGCCAGGCTTTATTTCAAAACCAGGAGTTTTCAGCTCTATCTGCTTTTTCCCCTATTTATCATAATTAAATATATATATTTAATTACATACTATTTATTCCTACACAAAAATGCAATATTTCACATAATATTGGTATAATACTTAACAGGTTTCTGTGCTCAAACCCTATATATATATACCAAAGGAAAGGCCTTTTAACATCCTGCCTGAGAACAGGGTCCTTGACACCTGATGACATATGTATACATTTGAAATGCTTACTACAATAAAGTTAATTAACACATTCATCCCATCACATAGTCACCGTGTGTCTGGGTGTGTGTGTGTGGTGAGAATGCTTTAGGTCTACTCTCTTAGCAGATTTCAAGTGTACAATATAGTACTATTAACTATAGTTACCATGCTGTACATTAGATCTCTACAGTTTATTCATCTTACAATGGAAGGCTTGTGCCCTTGACTAGCATCTGCCTATTTCCCCCACCCTCCAGCTGCTGTTAACCACTATTCTACTCTCTGTTTCTGTGAGTCCCACTTTTTCAAAATTAGTATTTTTCTTTATTCTTATTATAAGAGTTTCTGGAATTAGGAGTCAAGATTTTAAACTAATACTAGTCTAAAGTTAGTTTGAATAGCTTCTAACTGGCAATTTATAAAATAAATAAGTGAGAAAATACTATACTTTGAAGCTCTATTACTTGATATGATATACTTTCTAAAGCTACAGACTTTAACTTGTCAAACAACTGGCTTAGTATCACACAGTAAGCTGTGGCAAGGTCAGCTCCAGAAGTAGAATCTTATATTTTGGGGTATGAAGTTCTTTCTACTATAATAAACTATTATTGCTGAAATTATCACTGAAATCATAGGCTAAAATAAAGCTTAACCCCATTATGGAAACTAAATGATTTACTGTAAGTCAAAGGAACTCTGGCTCAAGCCATATTAAAAAATAAGCCCTGAGTGATCTCACATAATTAAACCCAGGGGGTTTCAGTCAGGAGTTCGACAATTGATCCACAACCAAATTTCTTTTGTCTCTCGGCTCTGCTGCCTTCAAAGTTACTTATCATTAGGCAGCACCCCACTCCCTTCCTCAGGGTCTGAAAATGGCAATAGTAATTACATGTGTAAAATCTAGATGTTAGTAAGTCTAGAAGAGGTCACACCTGCCTTTTACTTATATCTGGTGAGGATATACCAGTGAAGATACACTAGTGGGGAAAGCTTTCCCCAGAAAGAACTCCACTCATCTCAGAGACCAGCATAGAGTCACATGCCCACCCCTTTAGAAGTTCACAAAAATGGGATGGAGTAAGCATGACTGCTCAAGTCAAAGCATCTGAATAAAAACAAAGCAACATGGCCAGTATTCTACCTGTATTGTAGCTCGGTAACTGATGCACCCTCCCTAGCCATCTAAATGTTTCTGGTCTCCAGCCCTCTAAATGTTAATTCTAATTCTCTATTTAGATACCAGCCTTCCTTGTGGGAAAGAAACAATTTGCCACAAATTAGCCTTTCATTGTAGAAACAAACAATGTAAATGAACTGATAGTCAAAATATGTCAATGAAAAGAAGTCTGTTTTTCAAAACATTTTCTTCTAACTTCAACTAGTGCAGTCCTTTGGTCAAAATCAACTTTGTTGCTAAAGGATAAACTATAAGCTTATACTAGTATTGAGGCATTAACCTGTGTTGTATGTCATTTATTTTCTGAAGCCAGTCAGTGAATCCACATTGAGTAGATATTTTTTATGTCAGGATTTCTGAAAAATGAGAAGCCTGAAGGGATCCCATTGATTTGCCAACTGTGTCACAGTCCGTTTAAGGCAGAATGGCACATGCTTGTGACAAAGGTGATGACAAATGGATATGTACTGAAGGGACAGCACCAACACAGATGAATGAAGGAAATGATGGAAATACACAACACCAGACAGAAAGCAAAATAATATTTAAGATTATAAATGTCAATGAAATATATTATGTGTGTATGTAGTATCTTGAATTATATAAAATCAGTGCATATAAGACTAATGTCTTATTTTGACTTTAGACAAAAGACTAAAGTCAATTTTTTAGAATAATTTGTGAAATTTTACACAAATTCTACCAAGAATTGTGAATGCAAAGAATGATTTTAAGGTTTTATAATATTTACATCAACCTACCTATAGTTATGAATAAAACGCTTATTACATTAAAATAATACCGCTTGGGGATCCCTGGGTGGTGCAATGGTTTGGCGCCTGCCTTTGGCCCAGGGCGCGATCCTGGAAACCCGGGATCGAATTCCACATCGGGCTTCCAGTGCATGGAGCCTGCTTCTCCCTCTGCCTATGTCTCTGCCTCTCTCTCTCTCTGTGTGTGACTATCATAAATAAATAATTAAAAAGAAATAATACTGCTTGAGTTTCTGTTTTCTCATCTTTATAAGTATATATATATATATACCAACATGACCCACATACAAATGTTAACTATATTTGTAGGAGTTAATTTATACTAGCTCACATTAAGATACGTTAGTAATATTCATGGATACTAACGAGATGCAGATCTTTGCAGGTAGAATTGTGCTCACAGGCATTCAGGATGCAATCATCAATGTCCTGTTCACATCTCAGGCCAGCAAAACCCGGATTGCATAAGCAGGAGAAGCCATTAACCACTGAGAACAAGAGATAAGAGAAAATCATATCCTTTTAGTAATGATCTGGGTAATGCTAATTATTTTAAAGAATATTGTATTCAACTAAATGCATTTCACTTTTAATCAAAGAAAATGTGAATTCACAGCTCTCTCTACAATATTTTCTAGGTAACTATTTTTCTCCATTCTATTTAACTAAAACTTTAATTTGAAATAAGAACAATTACAATAAACATTTGGTAACAGTTTGCAAAGCAAAATGATAACATCCAACTTTCTTCCTCTTCTCTCCCTTTCTTTTATTTGCCAGGAAATAATACAGGTGATAAATAGGTTACTTTTACATCAATTAACTTTTCCTCAAGTGTTTTAGGTTTAATAAACCAGAAGTTAACTCGTTAAAGTTTTTTGTGTGACAAGGTACATTAAAGTGGGTAGTGATCTGAAAGTTGATATTGAACTACTTAAGCCTTAGTTAAAAAGAGCTTTCACATTTCATCATGATCTTTTGAAAGTAATAATCAGAATCTGTCCTCTATTTTATCATTAATGATAGAAAAAGAACAGTTTCTGAAGCATCTCAAGGAAGTGGTGACAGCATAAATTGTAGTTGAAGTAAGAACATATCTATGGCTGCTTCTAGTCAGTCCCTGGATTCTTCATTACCCCTATGATTTAACCATTTAGCCTACACCATTCCACCTCTGTGCATGTACTTGCTATTACTCTCATTAAACGTTGAGGTTTTCAATACACTGTGCGGTATTTGCTGGCTTCTAGATTTCTGCAGCTGTGCTTCTGAATAGCATGTGTACCTGGGCTTTTAAAGAAAACCAGCTCACAGCTGTCAAGAAGAGACAAGGGAGACACAAGAATGGCAGCTCTTTAGGCAGGATTTTACTACTACTATATTTTACTTTCTTCATGTGGCATCCTAACTTATAGCATCCCATTGAATCAAAATAATAATAAACAAGTACAGCTGTAAATAAATTAATGAGGCAAAACGGGATCAATTGTGTTTGCCTTATTTATTATATATGGCATTATATATGTTAATGAATTAAAATCAAATGTTATATAATATATAATTAAGACATTGTAGGATATCATCAAGTATAATGATGTTTTAAAAAATGTTTATAATTATAAATTCAAGTTTGGATACTGGCACAGAATGGCAAGTAATAAAAAACTAGAGTCAAATTAACTTTCTGTTTAAACAGAGATATTCTTTGCAGATGGATGAATTGTTTTATTTTTTTATTTTATTTTTTAATTTGCCATTTTTAAAAAATAAATTCAATTTGCTAACATATTGATGAATTATTTTAAAAGAAAATCAACAATAGATAACTAAATTAGCAAAGGGTTTGAAAGATAGAGATTGGTTTTAGGAAATAAAGCTTGCATTTATTATTAAGAAATATGCTTTTTGAATGTTGACTGTTCTGGGCTAAGCTAAGAACAGAAGCTAGATGAAAGCCTGGGGAATTAGACTGGATGTCATAGGTAAAATAAATAAACAAATGAACAATCATAATTTGTTTGAAATTTAAAACAATAAAAAATGTTTTTTTGTTGTTGTTGTTTTGCTTTTTGTTTTTTTCCTCACACCTAACTTAACTATGGAGTATATGATATCAGCATTTTTTCAGGAAATAATTTTGAAGCATATTGCCTTGTTTTGGTGTTATTTTCTTTTTATCAGAAAATACAGTCACTATTTTTATTAGTTCTTGTTTATAAATATTCCATACTCCGATTTGAATTGAAATTTTCATTAGATAAACCCTGCATGAATTTGGATGTACTATTAGTTTAAAACTTAATATGCACTAAACATCATAGATTAGTGTACTGAAGCAAAGCTTCTGATATGATAAAATTTCATTGTGAAAATAAAGATATTTTAAAATACATTGCCAATGTGGTAAATAAACACGTGCTTGAGATTTAGTTTCATATTTACATATTAATAATTGTTTCTTATATATAGTTACATAATTAATACTGTTAACTTGAATTCAAGAAGTTTGGCTTCCCAAACTATCTTATATTTGAGAAAGTATTAAGAATATAATATCTTAGATTTATGCTGATATCAGTTTACATGTCTGATCTAATTTTAATAAATGTTTTGGTTCTCTGGTGGTTAAATCTCCTTGGATGAGGTCCAAAACATACCATGGCTAATTCTATTATGAAATAGTTTTATATATCAGATACTCAAAGTTTACATTTTCCATAATATATTATGTATGACCTCCAAAATCTTAACAGGTAACATTGAAGTAAGTATAAGAAGCATATTTGAAAATTATGTTTTCTTATTGTATAAGGAATTATGATTTAAAATATTTTAGGCCCTTTTTCTTCTTTTTTACTATTTATTTATTTTTATTTTTATTTAAGTTCCAGGTAGTTAGCATACAGTGTAATATTAGTTTTAGGCATACAATATAGCCAGCACTTCCACATAATACCCAGTGCTCATCACAACTTATAAAAATCATATGCACATCATAAATATGTCACTCAGATTATATCAGAACTGTCCCATATATAACCTTATATAAGCATTATTCTATGGCTTCCTAGATTTAAAGGGTTTCTAACCACTGAGGCATTCTATTCTGTCCCTTCCTTATTTTATAGTGAACATCAAAATTCAAGAGTCATTCCCAGCATCCCCAAATACCTATGGGTTTGAGGTCAGAAATATGATAATAGTGACTTAGTTCAAGGTAATTGGAGAATTTCAAATTGTCACATAATATTTACAGTGACAAAATCAGGAAAAAAAAGAAGAAAAAAGAAGATGATAATGTTGGTTCAAATGAAGAGTAGCAAACAGGTGGCCCATAGCCCCAAAATATATTTTGCTTAGCTGTCATAGTGTCAGAAAAGTTAATACTATTATATCTAGATGGATATTCCAGTTTGCGAGGACCCCTGTACTACCTGTTGTTTTAAACTTGGGCTGCTTCATTCAATTTGGAAAAAAAAAAAAATTATGCTCCTTACTGACATGCATTTACAAAGCATTAGTTTAAAGAAAATAATTCATAACTTCAGTTAAATTATATCATTTCAAGATAAAATGACTTTCCTTCAAAATGTACTTTTTCACAGATTATATTAACCATTCATTTAGCAAAGGATCACATAAAATTTAAAGGAGATACAATAAAACAAAATAAAATGGATAGTGTTTTGGTCAACATCCTTCTAGCTTACTCTTTTTTCCCCTTCACATCCATTCATTGTATCCAGTTCACAGGGCTATTTCATGACCTGTTTCTCCTGTGTCTCAACAAAAGTTATCTATTTCAAATTATCCGTATGTTATTCCATTTCAAAAACCATGTTCTCATATTCAATATTTCTTCTTTTTCTTCTTTCTCCCCTTCCGTCTTCTGCTTTTTCCTTTTCTTCTTCTGTCTTCTTTTTTCTCTATAAGTTTAAGTTTCTTCAGTAATACATATTTGGTAGGGGGAAATGTGTGTGTGTCTGTGTGTGTCTGTGTCTGTGTTTGTGTAACAGATGTGATAAAATAATGATTTATTTTAAATCACTGTAAATAGTGCCCCTCCTACGTATAAATACTATTTAAAAATAATTTTAAAATGGCTAATTCTAACATCAGAACACAGAACTCACATCTCATTAAATTTTCTCATTTGATACCATTATTACTCACAAAAATGTAAATGAATTCATTATATGTGGGGGTATTTTATGAAAACACCTGGGATTGGCTTTGATATTCATGACAGGGTAAAATTAGTAAATAATTAAGGTTGCATACTGAGTTATTCCATTACTATGTCAGATTCTAAGTTAGATTACTCTGCAAGAATTGCTGTGACTGAACTCACTGTCATAGCAATATCCATGCAAGCAAGGGTTGGAGCTGCACTCATTGACGTTGATCTCACAGTGTGGACCTGTAAAGCCTTTACTACATTGGCACTGGTACCCAAGAGGAGATATTTCTGGATCCATTTTTTTTCTACACACAGCACCATTTTCACAAGGATCACTAGCCTCACAAGGTCCAAAATCATGGTAAGCATCTGAAAGAGAAGAATCAGAGTGTCAGTGCTTACTTAATAAACAAATCTCTACAACTACTGTCACTTACCTGGCATGTGTTTGCATAAATGCATTTGACTTAGTCTCTAGGCAATGACTCATAATTTTATTCAATATTATCATTGTGATTCTCTCTGTCTACATTGCAACTTAAGAAAGAAACGCTATTTATGATTTCTTTTTTTAATTTTATTTATTTATATATATATATATTTTTTTTTTTATTTATGATTTCAATGCTTCATCTAACAAAGCACCAGCAGGCAGCAACGTTAAGTGACAGCATTTTTAAAAATACCATTTTGTTTCTTTACCTCTTGTTCAATAATGTGTTCTGAAGACATTGCAATTTTAAAAAGTACGTTATTGATGAGTGATGCTCCCTGTGTTTTTTGTTTTTGTTTTTGTTTGCCTGGTGCCCTAGAGGCTGCTATCACTATAAGCTTTGCTTAATGGATTTGTTGCTATTCTCAAAACAAGTAAACGATGAAAAAAGAACATTCTAATAAGGTTTTAATCTTAAGAGTAACACCTCAACCCTGAAACTAAATTTTACATTTTATTCAGAGAATGTAACTAGATAAAGCAATTGTTATTGGGTAAAATATACGCAAGTATTTGGAGATAAGAAATAAGATGGTTGACCCAAGGGAATACATAGCAAACAAAAAGTGAAGCATAAACAAGCACTAAAGCTGTTCAACAGAGCAAAGTCATTATTCAAGTGTCAGTTTTCCAGACATAGTAAAAAATATTTGTATATTAGCTATTTGGAAAGTATTTAAATAATAGTATTCATTCATCAAAATGTGTACCATATATGTACAAACATAGCTTTTACAAGTGCCTGGCTGAATATCTCAGAGAAGAAAATATCCAGTGATCATTAAGCCTTTTAACCACTCTGATTTTTTTTTAGTAACTCCACAACTATAGGGATGAAGAGAAAATAAAACAAACTGGGATAAGAATGAGGTTTTAAAAGTTTAGAAGTATAGCAGTAGTTGGAGAAATTTTAAAATCTCAGAATCCCTCTGGCCCTCCCAACTTTTCTTTTTCTTGTTATCAAGATAATCCTAGAAGCTGCTGAAGACATCAACAATGTATACAGTGAAAGACTCAAAGTAATATAGTGTTCATAAAATAAGAGCAATAGAAATCGTACCAAGTTGAATAGACACCCAGTATTTCAAGTTTCTAAGTACAGGAAAATAAGTAAAAACAAAAACTACTTCCAAAGAGCACAGAAACAAATTGTTTCCTTCAAATAAAAAGCAATTATTAAGAGGATTTTTCTTTTCAAGAGCTACGGTAAGTAGTGTGGAGAATTCAAACAGGAACAAGGCCTCTTCTTTCTTAAAACATTATGAAATTGAAGTATATGGCAAATGGTGCATTCCTAGATACTGTTTTATCATAATTAAAGTATTTGCTTTACAAAATAAGAGAAATGGCATTGTACAAAATCTACCAGAAACACATAAAACAATGAATTATCCTTAACAAAAAGTTCTCATGCAAGCCCTTCTTTCTAATTACCTACTTCTAAATATTTAATTGTAAGAATAGATGTTGTGCTTTGCTAGTGAGAAGCTAATTTAGCCTGCCTCTTTCATAAATTGTTGTGTGTATATAATCCATTAGATTGCTGAACAATAATTCATACTTGTATTTGAGAAGACTCTCATGATATTCTCGGAATACACATGAGTTCACTGTACCTTGAATATCATGTTGATTTGTATACTAATTCACTATATAAATGCTTAATGAGTTCCTACTAGGTGTCAAGCAATGAGATAGAAGGTAGGGTTATAAACAATGTGGGTTCATATAAGCAAGTAAATCATAAATCAATACAGTGTAATAAGGGATAGATGTGGTCAATTTCTCATGCTAAGTAATCACTGTAGGAGGAAGAATTCTAATACGGTCTCTGGTCCCCACCCCCTGGATACATAGCCTGTAGAATCCTCTACCTTTGAGTATGGGTGAGATTTGTGAATGCCATGAAATATCACTTTGATTATTATGTTATATTATATTAAAGAAAGGGTATGTAGAAATAATTAAAGTCACCTGATCTAATGATTTTGAGTCAGTCAAAAGAGAAATTATCTTGGGAAGCTCTGACTTAATGAAGTGTGAAGTGCTCATGGATTGAGATAACAAATATTGTTAGAACATCCGTACTATCCAAAGCAATCTATACATTTAATGCAATCCCTATCAAAATACCAATAGCATCTTTCATAAGACTAGAACAAAAAATCCTAAAATTTGCATGGAACCATAAAAGACCTTGAATAGCTGATGAAGTCTTGAAAAAGAACAAAACTGAAGGTGTCACATTTCCAGATTTCAGGATATACTCCAAAACTGTAGTAATCAAAGAGTATGATCCTGGCACAAAAATAAACATATAGATCAATGAAACAGAATAAAAAACCCAGAAATAAACCCACAATTATATGGTCAATTAATCATCAACAAAGGAGTAAGAATATCCAATGGAAAAAAGACAGTGTTTTCAACAAATGGTATTCAGAAAACTGGACAGCTACATGCAAAAGAATGAAACTGGACCACTTTCTTACACCATACAAAAATAACTCAAAAGGGATTAAAGACCTAAATGTAAGACCTGGAACCATAAAATCCTAGAAGAAACATTAGGCAGTAATTTCCCTGACATTGGCTGTACCAACATTTTTCTAGATATGTCTCCTGAGGCAAGGGAAACAAAGGCAAAAATAAACTATAGGGACTACATCAAAATACAAAGCTTCTGCACAGTAAAGGAAACAATCAACAAAACTAAAAGACAACCTGAAGAATGGGAGAAGATATTTGCAAAGGAAATCTGATAGGGGTTGGTATCCAAAGTATACAAAGACCTTTACAACACAACATCCAAAAACAAATAATCCAATTCAAAAATAGATAGAAGACATGAACAGATATTTCTCCAAAGAAGACATACAGATGGCCAACAGACACACCAAAAGATGCTCGATATCACTCATCATCAGGGAAATGCAAATCAAAACCACAAGGAGATATTAACCTCACACCTTCAGAATGGCTCAAATAAAAAACACAAGAAATCCGTGTTGGTGAGGATGTGGAGAAAAAGAAATCCTTGTGTGCTGTTGGTAAAAATGAAAACTGGTGCAGCCACTATGGAAAACGGAAAGGAGGTTCCTCAAAAAACTAAAAATAGAACTACCATATGACCTAGTAATTTCATTGCTAGGCATTTACCCACAGAATACAGAAAACAAAAACACTAATTCAATAAGATATATGCACCCTCATGTTTATTGCAGCATTATTTACAGTAGCCTAATTATGGAAGCAGCTCAAGTGTCCATCAGTAGATGAATGAATAAAGAAGATATATATAATGGAATATTACTCAGCTATAAAAAAGATGAAACCTTGCCATTTGCAACAACATAAAGGGATCTAGAAAGTATAATCCTAAGTGAAACAGGTCAGTCAGAGAAAGACAAATACCATACGATTTCACTCATGTGGGATTTAATAAACAAACCAAATGAACAAAGATAAAAAGAGATAAATCAAAAGAGAGACTCTGAATTATAGAAAACAAACTGATAGTTACCACAGGAGAGGTTGTGTGTGTGTGTGGCAGGTGAAATAAGTGAAGGGCATTAAGTGTAACTTATGATGAACACTGAGTAAGGTATAGAATTGTTGAATCACTGTATTGTACACCTAATATAACACTGTGTGTTAACTATACTAGAATTAAAAATAAAGATGTTACTGTTAATATGTTATAAAAGTAAGAATGAGACAAATGAAATTCACAAATTTGAATAATATTTCTGTAGGATGGTACAAGATCATAAAATGCTTTGCGGTCCATAGGACTTGGACCTGTGTGCATTGAAAAGTCATTAAAATCTTTCCTTAAAAGTTGTAATGAGGTATATACTAAGCCTGTTCATCCTGAGAATTATATTGCATTTCCAAGTTGTATTTAAAAATATATATAATGTTTATTTTTTCCCTGAGGTTTTATTTTGCTGAAAACTATATCTTGTTGACACAATTTAAAATCGAGAAGCCATGGTAATATGCATTTTATTCGCATACATAGTTGGTAGGAAAAATTAAAAACCTATTTTCATTAGTTTCTTTTTACAACTATGTCATCAATATGCAAAATCCCAAATGCTTAGGTTCCAACTGAAGTTGTACTGGTAGTAGAAATGTGCATTTAACTGAACTATCTTTCCTCTAATTGAAATTTGCATCAATCAAATTAGTATGCTAGTTTCAAGTGTATGAATCACTTTTAGTATCAAGTTCTTTACAATATTGTTAAACTTCTTAAAGAAAAATACTGTTTTGAAAGCTTCAAGTGGATATAGATGTTTATAGAAATGTGAATATGCTAAACATCAATTCACATTAGTCTAGTGGTTTGAATTTTTTCTTTATGATGATTTAGATAAACTTAAAGAAAAATGGTGTTTAAAACTTCTGAAGTGATAGCAGAATTCAGATATTTATTTAAAAAAAAACCAGCAATGTTATAAATTAGTAAATAATAGGTTAGGTGCTACATTTCTGCTACAAGGTGTCATATAGGAAGTATAAAAAATAGTCATAAAGGCACAGGCATCCACTACAAAGATACATGAAATGGAAATCAAATCCTCCAACTTTGACAATCTGCAACAAGAACTTTAAAAGATCAGCCTGGATAGTGTAAATTCTGTCAATGCAGAGAATTAGAGGGATATGTACTGGGTAAACAGAGTAGTTCTTCATGAAGCATACATTGAAGTATTAAAGATGTACTCTTTATATTCTCTTAAAGCCCATTATAAATCTATTATGCAAATTGTAAAAGAGAGACAATGCTTTTTATTAAACAGAAGAGCTAGATGACACTATATGTTTTTAATGGATATTAAGGCAGTAATAAATATTTTTGTGCATCGTAAATGACCAGAGAGGCCTACAATTATCTACCAACAGAAATTTCATGTAGATGAATGAAGCCTGAGTAATGATATTTATGGGAAAAATATTATCACTCTCTTTTTCTTTCTCCTCTACCTCCCTCCCTATTTCCACCTCTAACTCTTCTCATCTCTATGACCTTTCTGTCTCACAAATGCACAAATCCATAGTTCCCAATTATATTATGAAGATATGATTTCTTCTCAAAGCTAGTGATCAGAAAGACAGAGAACAATGGAAAATACAGTTTTTTCTCATAATCCATTGGTATTTCCTCATTTATTTTCCCATAATCCTCATTTATTAGTGGCAAAAATATAGATATATTTTACAAATATTGGTCATATGTTAGAATTTATAATTTTAAAAAAATAAATAAAAATTATATACAATGGGCCCTGATTTACTGTGCTAAAATTCACTGACTTATATAAACATGTGGATTTTATGATATAAGAATATTTTAATAAAGCTATTAAGATATAATAGGGTAATAATATCTTTTTAGTAATATTAACTGATATTCCTGTTAAACTTTGGTTAGTCTCCATTAGGTCGATCACTATCTGATTAGAGGAAAAATAGATACCATATACAATTAAGAATTCAATTGATAAGTTATCAGCCTATAATTTAATTTTCTTTAGTGTCCTAATCTGACTTTGGTATTAGGGTAATGCTTGCCTTTTAAAATGAGTTTGGGAGTGTTTCTTCCTCTTTTTTTTTTTTTTTTTTCTTTTGGAAGTGTTTGAGAAGGATTCTTCTTTAAATGTTCAGTAGAATTCACCATGAAAATATCTAGTTCTAGGCTTTTCTTTGGTGGGCAGTCTTTGATTACTGATTCACTACCTTTATTCATTATTGGTTTATTCAAATGCTGTATTTCTTTTTTTGTTTTGTTTTGTTTTTTGTTTTTTGTTTTTTGTTTTTTTTTTTGTATTTCTTTTTGATTTAGTCTTGGTATGTTGTGTGTTTCTAGAAATGTATCCATTTCTTTTAAGTTATCCAATCTGTTGGCAGGTAATTGTTCATAGCAGTCTCTTATGACCCTGGTATATGCTTTCTGTGGCATGGGTGAACCAATTTTTTAGCAAAGGTCTAAATGGCTGAACCCCTGATACTGATAGCCATGGTAAATTTAGCATCAGTGAAAGCTAAAGGGAATCCCTGAAGTGCAGGGTGGTGAGGTGAGCTTGAGAGAATGAAAGAATGATCTTACAATGTACAAGGAAAGAGAATAGACCACAATTTACATCAATCTTGGTCTCAGCAGAGGGTGGTATAATGGCAGAAAAGGGCAAACAGATCAAGCACTATGAGAAACTTCAAAAGAAGCTAGAGAAAACTCAGGTACAACACATAAATGAAACAATTTTCTCCAAGCCATGATTATTACATAAACCACTTCTAAGCCCAGATGCCACACTGAAGTGAGGGGGGAAAAATCCCCAAAGGAGAAACTCTCCAAAACACAGATTATTTAACACAGAAGGAGTTGCCTTTAATCTGGTAATAACCAACCACCTTATATCAAAATGACAGTACTTTTAAAGATTTTATTTACTTTGAGAGAAAGAGAAAGAGAGAGAGCAAGAGAGAGAGCATGAATGGGGGGTGGGGAAGAGGGAGAAAAAGAAGCAGACTTCCCACTGAGCAGGGAGTCCCATGTGGGACTCGATCCCAGGACCACAGGATCATGACCTGAGCTGAAATCAGATGCTAACCTGACTAAGCCACCCAGGCACCTTTACAGTGGTATGTTGAGATCAAATATAAAAGGAAGTTGTTTGTCTGTAAATTTACATTTTTAGTACTGTATATTCTGATCCCATACACAAACTTCAAGATGCTGACTTTCAGTTTAATGAAGAGCTGGCAAGCTTGGTACACACAATCCCCTACTTCCCACTGTTGTGATACATTGCACAATATTAGAAGGCCACTCAAAAACAATATAAATCTTTTGCTTTTAAGTAGAACAGCAAGTATTTATCAGGGAACACATTCTGAAAGTTCAGTCTAGATCCTTGCCTAGTTATTTCCCCAATCCCATATCTTAATGCCACTGATATGATTGAAGTTTTCAAGAATTTTTCTCCTGTGACAAGACATTTAATTCAAATTTCAGATTAAATTATGGCACACAGTGGCCCAATAAATTAAACAATCTCAAGTAAAAAATAGTTGATGAGGTTAAAAATTTGAAGAAAGCACAATACTAATCAAGACTCAGAGGCTCACATAATTATAGCCCTCTTCTTTAATATAAACAACTTTAGTCTCCCAGGTGGTTTTATTTTATCATCACATTTTACAAAATTGGATTTACTCTTGAAAATAATCATAAAGGTATAATCTGTAGCTTCTATAAACTTCTACACATAGTAAATAAATAAAGGATAAAGATAACAGTGTAATGAAAACATTTCTATTTATTTATATGTTTAAGAGGTTTTGATTCACTGATGAGGCACATAGAGTCAAGGTAAGGTAAGGCATGATTTAGGTACTATTCATAATAATAACAATCACTTAGGGGCACCTGAGTGGCTGAGTTGATTAAGCATCAGTCTTCACTCAGGTCATGATCTCAGGGTCCTGGGATCAAGCTCTTTGTAGGACTCCTGCTCAGCAGGAAGCCTGCTTTCCCCTCTCCGTGTCCCTCTGCCCTCCCCCTGCCACTCATGTGTGCTCTCTCTCTCTCTCTCTCTCTCTAGCAAATAAATAAAAAAAGATCTTAAAAATTATTAATAATCACTTGGAACTTAAAACATACTTGGTACTATTTTAAGTGATTTATAAATGCCAACTCATTTTATTCTCACAAAGAACCTATGAGTAGTGATTGCTATTACCCCTCTTTTTAGGTGAGGAAATTGTGGCACAGGCTGATTATGTCAATAGGGAAGCCATGCTCCTTCCCAGACATCTGGCCCCAGATTCTACAAATTCAATTACAGTGCACTGCTGCTTCTCATGCTCTTCAGTTTTTCAAAACTATGATTGTTTGTTGGTTTGTATTTTATGTAAAAAATTCCAAGTAATTTCATACAAACAATCTTAAATTAAAAATCTATTTTCCTTTGTATTTAATCTGAATTGTCTACCATTTGAAAATCATAGGTTGTGATGAGAATTATTATTTTAGTTCTAGTGATTCTGTGCAAGCAGCATATATACATAGCTTTTAAAAAAAATGCCCCAAATATTAAGTCCTAGGAACTAACATCCACCCTTCTTTGTAAGTGCTCCAAAATGACTTTTTAAATAACCTTGAAAAAAGTTAGTTGTACCTCTAGGCATTCATTGAGTATTATCAGCCAGTGATTGGTTTCAGCAATTTCAAGGCAAAAATCTTCAACTAGACTGATCAAAGGTAGTGAATTTAGGTTAAATTAGCCTAAAATTGAATCAAATAGAAGTAGATAAATTCGTATCTTATCCCTGTATAGCAAAAGTCTTCTTGTATATGGAAAACATCATTATAGTCTAAGGAATATTGCCACATTTAAATTCCCAAGAAAAGAAATGCTCTTCTGAATATCTTAGAGATTATTCAATAGACTTTTCAGGGTATATTTGTGTCCATCAAAATATTGAAAATCAATACGCATTACTCACAAAATATACACTTGATAAAACATATTTAGCCATAGCAAATTTTAAGAGTTCTGGGTTCCCTTAAATCCATTAAACATATAAACCATTAAATGTCAAAGATGAAGCAATTGTACATTATTTATTTAAAACAACATGAGAGAAAAGCACATGTTATCCTTACTAAAATCTCAGCAACGAAGAAAATGAATTAATTTTAAACGAATGTTTTTTTAAATATCTTATTTATTTATTCATGAGACAGAGAGAGAGAGGCAGAGACACAAGCAGAGGGAAAAGCAGGGTCCTGGTGGGGAGTCCAATATAGGACTCAATACCAGGACCCCAGGATCATGACCTGAGCCAAGGCAGACACTCAACCACTGAGCCACCCAGGTGTCCCACAACTGTTTTTTTTTTTTTTTAAGATTTATTTATTTATTCATGATAGACATACAGAGGGAGAGAGAGGCAGAGACACAGGCAGAGGGAGAAGCAGGCTCCCTGCCGGGATCCCGGGACTCCAGGAACATGCCCCGGGCCAAAGACTGGCGCTGAACCACTGAGCCACCCAGGGATCCCCCCACAACTGGGTTTTAATGAATGTATAAATCCAGATAATTTCCCTCTTGAGACATGCATTTGTGATTCTGATCTCAAATATTTAACTGTTTAGAGAATATAAGTTATTCAAAAACAAAAAAGTAAGAATTCTTTCATTTAGCAAATATATAGTAAAAGCGCATGGTACAAGACTGGTAGTCTGGAGAAGTTAAGCACTCAAGCAGATAAAAAGAAAAAAAAACACACATACAAAAACAACATTCCAGGCCTCATGGGCTTTGAATTTTAGATAACAGAATAAGTGTAAGTCTATGAGCATAATAGTTCTTTTAATGGAACAAAAAGTGTCATTATAAAAGACTACCCACGGCAGTGACTCTTCAATATAAGTGTATCAAAATTAGCACAAGTCATTCATATATAAATTATATTTTGAAAATTGCTCAATAAATACTAAGTTCCTCATAGTCAAATTATTTCCAAAGTGCACTAAATTGCCATATGTGTTTTTATTGGTAATCCTGTATCACTGTCTAATTCCTTATTAGGCATTACCTTTCTATGGCCATTTAGTAATTCTTCAATACCCTTCCTTGGAGAGATTGTATATGTGCTGCCAAAGGGAGCACCCTTCCTTGGAGAGATTGAAAAGGACTTTAGTCATTATTTAATTTACAGTCTTGTATCTGAAGTTCAGTTAGGAGAGCACAATCCAAAAGTTTACATAGCACTATGACAAATACTGTCAGGAAGCAAGTGCTCATTCAGACATCTCTGACTAATCCATCACCACATGTGTGGTTCTAGTCCTTCTCACTTTATTTATAATGTTTTTCTCTGACAGTGAGCAGCTTGTTTCCCATTATCTACAATTTACTTGCTTATTTATTCAACCTAGTATACAAGTAAAGTAGTTTCAGCCTTGCTAACCTTTGCATCTGTGAGAAACAAATTTACCCCAAAATACACTATTTATATTCAGATTTTTCTGGCATTTGCCTTACTGTACCCAGTCAAAATAATGTTTTTCAAAGTTATTTAGGTCAAGTCCATTTGTCCCTTTTTCATTCAGTAAGGTTATGTCATACATATGTAATGAAACTGGATTTATTTGTGACAGTCTGCATCCTGTGATTAGACCCTCCAATACTCTGGTTGATTTTGTTTTTAATTTGTATACAGTAAAGTTTACTCTGTACTGTATATTTCTATCAATTTGACAAATGTATAGATTTATGTATCTATCTGAATATCACATAGAACAGTTAACATCAATCTAAAGATTCTCTGGAATGCCCCATTAAAAATAACCCATCCATAAGCTTCCTGGCAACCACTGATCTGCTTTTATTATAGTTCTGCCATTTCCTGAATGTTATATAAATGGAATCATGCAGTATGTATCTATCTCTTGTGTCCAGCTTCTTTTACATAGCAAAATACATTTAATACACTTCATCAGTGTTGTGTTATTCAATAATTTGTTCCTTTTTGTTGCTGAGCACTATACCATTGCATGGATGTACTAGAATTTGTTTATCCAGGCATGTGCTGAAAGGCATGTCAATTGTTTCTAGCTTTTTGGTAAATATGAAAATAAGTATAATATGAAGTAGAGACATTTGTCTAAGAGGTTTTGTGTGAATGTAATATTTAATTCACTTGAATAAATACCTAAGTTCTGGTTCATGTGATAAATGTATGTTTAATTTAAAATAAACTGCTAAATTAATTTCCAACATGTTTTTACTGCTTCATATTCCCATCATTCCCAATGACAACAGTTTTGGTTGCTCTGTCTCCTCACAAATAAGTTTTGCTTATTTGCTATTTGTTTAGTTCATTCTATCCATACTAATGGATATATGATGGTCACCATGGAGTATTAAAATCAATTTTTCAATTTTTTATTTTAATATTATTTAAAGCTTTTATTTAAGAATGTTATCTTAAAACTATGTACACATCCTGTATCTTATAAATCATTCACCAATTATTTCTAATAATGGATGATTTTCAACTCTACCATTACTTTCATATTTTTAGCTGATATTCTGCTATAATGAAGAGTTTTCCCTTTATACTTCCCCCAAGTATTTATTTGTCAACTATGTATTTATGTAAGAATTGAGGCATCAATTCTTATAGTATTAAATGAATTAGAATCCATTAACTTCATTGTTTGTTTAATGTTCAAATTTTCTCATATTTCACCAAAGGAAGCTCTTTCAAGCTGGTTCCTTTGTGTCCTTTTGATAATTCTCACTTTTCTTTGAGTTCTGCTTTATTATTAATGCAAAAAAGTATTTATGGTTTATCTTATCTTGTCCCTTGGAATTTGTCTTTTCTCTAAAAAGCTATGGTCCCTTTAAGTGGAGAATGATATTTGAAATGAAAATCTGGGTGATATGGGTGCTAAGTATCAATAGACAAAGCTCAGAATTATGTGTGAATGCATATGTATATACATATACATATACACACATACATATATATTTTTCTATATCTGTATATACACAGATATACATGGCAGATATACATCAGGTTCAAGATGATACATATAATTTTCTCAATCATCCAATACCACTGGGCATATTCTAGCATAGCATAATATAAAGATGCACAAATTACATAAATACTTACATATATGTTTCTATGTGTACTTATTAAGAACCATGAATTCATACTCAGACCTCCAGTTGCTAGCAAATACCATGGAGTGTATTACTTCTATGTCTTTCCATATTTGTAAATTTCTTCACCACCTGTGAGATACCTAACTCCTATTATCCTCAGTATATTTACTAATTTGTTTGAGACTATAATATACAGAAAAAGATTTAGAGTCGTTAACCAAAATCAAAATTGCTAAGCAAAACTATTAACGATAAATCAATTTACAGTCTTGTTTTTTGCTAAAATTAAATTAAGAATAAATTGTAAGTGTGCAGTAGATGGGTTTTTATAAATGCATACTTTTTAATCCATACATACTCCTTTAAGATTTGAACATTTCTATCACTTCAGAAAATGTTCTGCTTTCCCCTTACCAGTCAACTCTGTCTCTGAAAACCACCATTTTCTGATTTTCTTCCTATTTGAGAAATAACATAAGAGGAGGGACGCCTGGGTGGCTCAGCAGTTGAGCATCTGTCTTTGGCTCAGGGAGTGATCCCAGGGTTCTGGGATCGAGTCCTGCATTGGGCTCCCTGTGAGGAGCCTGCTTCTCCCTCTGCCTATGTCTCTGCCATTCTCTCTTTCATGAATAAATAAATAAAATCTTAAAAAAAAACAGCATAAGTGGAATCTTATAATACATTCTCCTTTTTGTCCATCATCTTTAGGTTCAGCATACTGTTTGAAATGTTCTTGTGTATTAGTAGCTTGATCATTCCTATTGTTATGTGATAACCCATTGTATGTACCTATCATTAGTTGGATTATATATTTTTATGTTGACAGATATTTGGCTTGTTTCTAGGTTTGAATTGCTATGAATAAGATTCTTATAAACATTCCTGTAAATGCTTTTTATAAACAAATATTTTCATTTCACTTGCTTATATACCTAGGATTCAACTGCTGTTCCTACATTAGGTATATTGTTTAACTTTAAAAGTAATTTCCAAATTGTTTCCCAAAACTTTTTACATTTCATTTTCTATCAATAATTTTATTTTTTCTTGAGATAGAGAATATGTACAGGTAGGGGGAGGGGCAGAGGGAAAGGGGTCAGGGAGAGAATGTTAAGCACGGTCCACACCCAGCTCAGAGACCAATGCAGGGCTTGATCTCATGACCCTACGATCATGACCTGAGCCAAAATCAAGAGTTGGATGCTTAACTGAATGAATTACTCAAGTGCCTCTATTTTCTAACAATATTTTAAATCTCTATCATCACTGCATAAGAGTTCTATTTACTCCACATTTTCAGAAACAAATTAAAAAAAAATTTAGACATTAGAGGAGTATCCACTTTTAGCTTTTTTTTTTGCATTTCCTTGATGATTAATGATGATAAAATTTATTTGCTTATCTTCCTTTATGAATGTTGGTTCCATTTATTTGCAAATTATTTTCAATGTTTTGTTTTATTTATATTATTGAATATTCTGCTTTTAGTCCTTTGCCAGAGAGATATTTGCATATATTTTATCCCATGCTTATCTTGTTATTTTCTAATGGTATCTTTTGTGAATAAAAGTTTTAAATTTCATTAGACTAAATTATCTTTTGTTTCTTTTATGGATATTGTTCTCGTTGCCTTTTCTAATAGAGAAAAGCTTCCTCCTAAGTCACAAAGGGCTTCTTCCATGTTTTCTCCTCAAAGCTTTATAGTTTTGGCTTTTATATAAAGATTAATGACCATCTAAAATAAATGTTTTTGTATGGTATTAGGTAGAAGTCAATGCCACCTTTTCCCCACATAAATATCTATTTATTCCATTACCATATGTTGAAAAGACTTCCATTTTCCTATTGAATTGCTTTGGATCTTTTATCAAAAATAAATTGTATAAATGTGGTTCTATTTCTGTAATCTCATTTCACTTTCATTGATTAATTTTTCTTCCTCCCTTTCTACCTCCCTCTTACTCTCTTTCCCTTCTTTCTTTCCTCTCTTGTTTCTTTTCTAATAAATACCCTTTTGATATTAAATCATGAAATCAGATAGTAAAACTTCTTCAGACTTGTTCTTTTACTCAAATTATTTTTACTATAAGTTCATATATATCTGTATTTTAAATCAAGTTGTCAATTGAAAAGAAAAAGAACCCTTTTCTTGCATTACAACAGTCATTACATTGAATTTACAGATCATTTTAACCATATTCATTCTTCCAACATATGATCAGGTTACATTTTTTCCATCTCTATAAATCTTTAATTTATCTCACAATGTTTTATAGTTTTCTGCGTAGACATTTGTAAATTTTAAGAAAACTGTGACTCCTCTTCTTCAATCTGGATGAGCTCTCAATGTTTGCCTAATGCAACCTTGTAGAAATGTTACTTTGTCAATTTTTTTTTTTTTTTTTTGGCACAGACCTTAAGAGACTGGCAATTTCTAGTTCCTTTCTTTCAAAATATTCACTCTAAGAGCAAGTTTTTAAAATATCAGCAGTACTGACATTTTCATCAAAAGTTTCTTTATTGTGTGGGGCTATCTTTTCCATTTTTTTAAAGATTTATTTATTTATTCATGAGAGACAGACTGAGAGAGAGAGAGGCAGAGACACAGGCAGAAGGAGAAGCAGGCTCCTCGCAGGGAGCCTGATGCGGAACTCGATCCTGGATCCCAGGATCAAGACCTGAGCTGAAGGCAGGCACCTAACCGCTGAACCACCCAGGTGTCCCATATCTTTTCCATTTAAAAATATTTTTATAGTATCCTCTGACCATAATATTAGTTTGCCAGAGGTTCATTACAAATTGGACAGCTTACACAGCAGAAATTTATTCTATTATGGTTCTGGAGGCAAGAATCCTAAAATCAAGGTGTTAATCCTTGAACCCAGGGTTGGTTGCTTAAAGGATTTTGAAAGATTGTGTTTCACACCTTTCTCCTAGCTTGTGGTGTTTGGCTAGCAATCACTGGCATACAATGGTTTGTAGAAGAGTCACCAGATCTCTGTCTTTATCTTCACATGGTTATCTCCTGCAGTGTGTGTCTGTGTCTAGATTATCCCTTCTGATACACCACTCATATTAGATTAGGGGCTAATCCTACATCAATATGACTTCATCATATCTACTTACATCTGAAATGACCCTACTACCAAATAAGGTCACATTTAAGGTATTGGAGGTTAGGGCTTTAACATGTAAATTTTGGAGGGGCACAATTCACCTGCTAACCTAACCACTAGATGCCCCTCTCACCCCTCCAAAATAGCTCTAGGCTTTGACAAATGTCCCCTCGAGGGCAAAATCATATTTATTTGAGAAGTGCTGCTCTACAAAATCTGACTTACAAAAAAATCTGATCATCCTTGTACTGCCATATTATGAGGAAGCCTAAGGTAAGCATATGGAGAGACACATGGACAAGAGGGGTAAGCTCCAGTTGACCAAAAAGGGTAATCAATGGCCATTTTAAGATATTATCTACTGTAGTCCAACCTCTGGTCACTATAACTCACTTCTTCCATGTGAAAAATATATTCCTTTCCCTGACAAATGTCTTGTCCTATTGGAATTGGCTTAAAATCTGGGCTATCATTACTTAGATTCAGTTCAGATATAGAGAGGCTACTTGATTATAGTTTCTTTATTTCAGCATTTGAGTATAGCTTTTCTTGATTCAGAGACCTACAAATTAAAAAGACAAATTTTCTGCTCACTCATATTGTCAATATACAAAGCAGAGACAGAGACAAGAACACTGTGATGGACACACATTCAAAAGGGAGAGGAAAGGGAGAAAGAAACGTAGTAAAAACTGGTCCATAGTACTTCTATGATCTCTACTAGCCATAAGTAATGGCTCATGTTTGCAGCTGAGTAACTTTCTCAGCTTGCTTCCTGCCAGACCCAAACATTTCTTTGAAGTATTTCCTCTCTACCTTAGGGTGAGAGTTAGGTTATGTCCTTAAGGTTTTTAGAAGTATTTTCATCTAGCTGAGGGGGTTTATGTACCTTTCCTTTAACTTATTCTATTGTCTTAACAGAGGGTTTTAAATCCATGCACCTTTGGTGTCGCCCCTGAAGCTCAATTTCACTGGTAATATCCTAGATTTGATCATTGCCCTGAGTCCATTTTGAAAATCTGTTGCCAGCTGGAGAGTCTGGAAATAACAATCATATTTATTTTCCAACACAGCAGTTCTGAGTTAAAAATATGTTTTCTAAAATCTGGTTGAAAACAGTCTCATCGTTAGCTCATCTACTTCCTCTCCTATTTTATTGTAGACCACTAAATGAAGCTATTTGATAATTTCAACATTTTACCCTGAAATCTTCTTTGCCAAGTCTATGAGGTCATTGTGTATTTTCTTTCTTCCACATTAACACAGGCAAGAGTCTTGCCAGTATTTGTTCGATGCATGCCATGATTCTAATTTCTCCAAACTCTAATAACAATTTCCTCACTGTTCTAGGCGTCGTTAAAATTGCCTCACTTGTCCTTGCATCCTCTTCCCAAAATCGTCCAGTGCCACATATACTAGGTTTCAGCTATGAGAGCACCTCACCTCCAAATACTAATTTCTGATTCAATTATCTTCATCCATGTAATAAATAACTGATGTGCAGACTTATAGCAACAACCTATTATTTCTTTTTTAATTCTGTGTTTGATGGGGTGATCCTGCTGTCCTACATGTAAGCTGAAATCACTAATGAATTGACCTTTTATTATTATGATCTTCACTTTCTACTTCTGGACTGAAATATTTTTTTTTCTGATATGAATATAGCTTCATCACATTTTTATGCTTTTAGAAAATAGTACACATTTATCATTTTTTTCAGTTTATCTATGTCTTTATATTTATATGCATTTCTTGAGACTAAATAAAGTTGGGTCTTGGTTTTTAGACAGTTGGACAAAGTGAAACTTAGTTGAATTTTTTTAATTCATTGACATTCTCTTTAATTATGCTATAGTTGGATTTATGACCACCATTTGACTTTTGTTTTGAATTTGCCTTTTGCTTTTTGTTTGGTTGGTTTGGCTTTTGTGTCAATACATTTTTCTGTTTTCTTTTAAATATTTTTATTATTCTATTAGTTCTAACCACAGCCATGCCTCTTTATTTATTAAATTGTTGCACTTTGGATTTCCATCTGTATAGTCTACTTACAATTAATTTGTACTATTTCACATAAAATACAAGAATATTACATTAATTTAATTCCATTTACCCCATTTGCTATACTAATGTTGTCATTGATATTATACTCACTTATGCTATAAATCACACAATTGAGTGTTATAAAAATTTGCTTTAAACAGTTATATATGTTTAAATAAATTAAGAGAAGAAAAATGATATATTTTGTATATTCACCTATTTCTCATTTTCAAGACCTTCATGTCTTCTTATAAATCTGACTTTCCATTTGGTGTTATTTCCTTCAGCCTGAAATACTTCATTCAAAATATCTTACAGTGAAGGTATTCTGAGAATGAAGTCGCTCTAGTAATATTTAATTTTATTCTTGAACTGTGATGATATTTTGTCCTTATTTTGATACTTGTGTTTGGATTCTGTTTTCTTCCACTAAATAATGGCGGTATTAATTATAGCAGGATGTCAACATAACTGAACTAAAAGTCCCAATGGTTTGGAAGCAGGGGAAACTGCTTCGTTCTTCATAGTTTCAGTGGTTGTTTTCATTGGGAACCTTCGGATTCCTCTCCATGGGTGCAATTCAAGTGGTAAACTAGAGTTTTTGCAGTTTATATGAGATCTTACTTTTCCTCCATATTTCATTTCCTCCTTTTTTGGATCACTTAGGCTATCTTGGAAGTCTCAAAGTATGTTCTTACTTTCACACTTGCAGCTTTGTATTATTTCCACTCTCCATACAGTGCAGACAGAAGGTGCCCTCAGGTAAAAAGCCATATAAACACAAATTCTGTTCAATCAAGTTTCTTTCTTTTATGAAATGATTCCTCTCCAATTCCTACCTGCTTCTGGTCACCCACTGGTGCCTTCAAAGAGTTGTTTTTATAATTGGTTCAGACTTTACAATTGTCATCTGAGGAATAGTTTGTCTATATGTTGTTCGAGAGTTCCTAGAAATTTCTAGGATTAATTTTTGCCTTTTTTTGTGTGAGTTCTCCTAAATCCAGTTTATCCCAGATCTCTGAAAAGTCTGGTAATTGCTAAAACAAAATATTCACTGTGCAGTTTTTTCTAATCCCTTTATTCCCATTCAGCCCTATGCTTCTCCCATGAACCAACATCTCACTGCTATTATCTTCCCAATACTGTCATACTATATACCTTTCACAATTAACAACCTTCACGTATTATTTATTGAACATATATAATGCTCAATATATCTTCTTGATTCATTGAAACCTTCTCCAATGTAGTTAGATCCTATTGCTTTTAGCCCTCTGAAGGGCAGCTTTTTTCCCTATACTACTGAAATTTCAGGGTTAAGAAGTGGGACAGAATTGCCCTTATTACTCACTGGCACACAATACATATAATTTTCTCTGTATTTTCTCAATTCCTGGTAATTCAAGTTTTTTTTTTTTTTTTTCTCTCTGTGTCTCCTCTTCAGCTGTTGGGCACTGATGGAGAAAGATTACACAGATTTGAAGACTGATGCCAACATAAATTTATGATCTCTACCTTTTTTTTAATTTTATTTTTATTTTTATTTATTTATGATAGTCACAGAGAGAAAGAGAGAGAGAGAGGCAGAGACACAGGCAGAGGGAGAAGCAGGCTCCATGCATTGGGAGCCCGACGTGGGATTCGATCCCGGGTCTCCAGAATCGCGCCCTGGGCCAAAGGCAGGCGCCAAACCGCTGCGCCACCCAGGGATCCCTGATCTCTACCTTTGATCAAATCTCAATCCTGCCTTAGTTTTTACAATTAAAAACTTTTTCAGAGAAGATACATAGAACCTAGCTAGGATCTGCATAGGAACAGTGAGAAATTTATTGGTTCAAGCAGCAAAACATAGGAATGGAAAAAGTGTGATGGGTTCAAATATATTAGGCACCAGAACTCTGCCGTATTTGTGTTTCTTCTTAGTTTTCCATATTATCTTGTTGCTTTCCTCTATGCTTTTCCAAACTGTTGTCCCCAAGTTAAGTAATTTTTTGCCAATAGTTGTGGACCCACATTCCATGTTTTGAATGTCAAATAGTCTAGGCAACATTTTCTCAAAATTTTCATTTTAAATCTCAAGAATGGTCTCTGACTCTGGCTTAGAGTAGATGCCAACTATAGTCAAAGTAGCAGCTTCTATAGAACCATGCGGTTAGAAGGATCATTTTCAAAGATCAATGTATCATTGGCATGTAGGGAAATGTATGATCAACTAAATATGAAACAGTTTACACTCTCCCTGATTCTCAATCATGTTACTGTTTCCATTACTTATAGAAAAGAGCCACGCTTTTGAGTTACGGCAAAAATAGAGGTCATCAGATGATAACTTTCCCAAATTCCTACCCAAATCTGTAAAGTGTTACCAATATCACCATCTATCTTTTCCATTTGGTTAGTTTAAAAAAAATAATGACACATCTGTCCTTCCTCCTGTCTATAGCTAGTGTTGTCACCATATTTCTAGATCTTTGTCTCACCACATTCCACTGCCCTCTCTCTGTTAACTGTTCTGTTTCTTGTGGGTTTAATCTCTACGATTGTACTGACATCATCCCATAAGGATACAAAAGTTAATATGTGTGATTGTATCCTGGCAGGAATGGGATGAGGTTCTCTAAATAGGAAATTTGAAGAGACTTTAATATGAGACTAGTATACATGTCATATACTTGACTTGTATACTAAAACCACAAGGGACAGAGTGTGGTCTTTGTGCCATTCAGTGGGAAGGGGTTGAGGAAGCTGGTACTGGAACCTGAGACAGAAAGTCTATGTGGAAATCATTGCCTTAGAGAAGATATGATTATCACCAAGGGACACAACCAGCCAGTGGTAATCTGCAAAGAGAAGTGAGTGAATAATCATCTTGTGTCCTCCTCCTTTCCTTTTACTTCACACTGGACAAACTCAAAAGAAGGCAGAAGATACATATATAGTACGATTTAGCTTCTTAGATATAGAGCAGATCTGGAAGAACAAATGGAAGATAACCATGTATCTCATGAGCCACTCAAAATTTCAGAGATAAAAATATTTGTCTTTCAATCTTCCCCTTTAGACTTATATCTCCTTTCCCCATAACTTATCAAATATTCTCAAAGAGTAATTTAGTCTTGCTACCTCCACATTCCAATCTATATATACTCCATGTCTCATTCAATATCAACATCAATAACTAAACTTTTCTTATGAATATTTTCTTATGAAGGTCTTCAAGACCTCTCTATTTTTCTGGACTGTACTGATACCAAAGTATACTGGGCTATCCAAAAATATTTGACACTGTCTTATCATTTCTCCCCAATAGAAACATTCTTCTCTCACTTTTCCTATTGCCTCACGTTGTGTATTCTCTTCTCCATCCATTCTTTATATTTTAGGTGTCCTCAGTGCCTATCCCAAGAATTCTTTCTTTATTATTCTATATATTTCTTTCTAACTGATATTTTAGTAAACATAGTCTTTCCACTCTCTCCTGTGCTTCAGACACACATATTAGGATTATTTAATTGAGCCTTCTACCTTAATAATTTATTGTCTGACAAACTTAGTATGTTTGAATCTCTGCTGATTTCTCTCTTCATTAAACACTTTCTCTACCTCTGCGTCCCCAGTGCAATAACTCATTTTATCTACCCTGGGAATCTGAACATAACTTTTCTTTTCCTCAGTTTATACATGCAAACATAAGAGCTTATCTTGTTTGGTTTGTCACCTAAATATCATCTGATATTGTCCAGTTACCTCAAACTTTGCTTCCAAAACTATACTTTAGACAACAGCTTCATTGTTGCAAGCACCTGAATTTTTTCTTTTTCCGGCATGTAACTCTTCTGTAAGAGAGAAACGAGTTCTACTTCACAGTTTAGATCAACTCTCAAAATGTATATGTTTTTTTTCCCAGATTAATGACTTATTATTAGCCCTAGTAGTTCTTAGATGACATTTCTGATTTGGACTGTACTTAATACTCCAACCTCCTTGCCCGCAGGATAAATTTTGGGTACACTGAATATCCTTGAGCCCTTCAAATTCCCATCCTTTCATTTGCTTCAGATCACTCTATTTTATTTTAAACTTCTTCTTGGAACATTCATTATACTAAGATATGCATAGCAGTTTAGAAATCATCAACATGTAGTTCTTTCAAGTTGAAGGGAAAAGTCTATCTTTCTCCACATGCTGGGAAAGAAGTCATTGATACATGTGGATAGATTTGATCAACCTAAAAAGCATATATAATGAAAAGGTAAAGGAGTTAGTACAGGGTGCTGAATAATACCAGAAATTAAAGGTGGGTAATATCCTAGAAACCAAGAAAGGTAAGAATTAAAAAAAAAAAGAAGAAGAAAATAAAACAAGAGTGGTGTAATCATTTTCCAGTTTTAGATTATTATGAATTATTATTATGAATATATTGTAAACTAATCCTTCTCTGTAAATTTCAACTTAATTATAATTTTCCCTAACTGTTAAGAGTATCAAGGGTACATTATTTCCTGTTGGTGATGCAAATCAAAAGTGATTAGTATAAAATGTAGGTTATAGTTAAGCATTTCTCTGAATTTGCCAGACCTGTCATCCTACCGTTGCACATGCTGGGTTACCCAGATGGAAGAATTTCTACAACATCTTGTTGATTAAACTCCATAGCATGTTCAATATAATCCATTCCATACTTATAGTCTGTGACAATATTTTTTTCATTTGATATGTTATTTTTACAGAAAATATCATCAAATATAATTACCCATACAAATGTAGTCTATAGGTTATCAAGAAAAAAGGTAGGGGATATTAAATTGATAAGTAATAACTGTGATTCATTAATAAGAAATGCAATTGGGAGCACCTAAGTGGCTCACTTGGTTAAGCATCTGCTTTTGACTCAGGCAGGACATGATTTTAGAGTCCTGGGATTGAGCCTTGCTTTGGGCTCTCTGCTCAACAGGGTCTCTGCTTCTCCCTCTCCCTTTTGCCCACCCACCCACCCACACACACACACGCACGCACTCGTTCTTTCTCTCTCTCTCTCATATAAATGAATAAATAGGGGGCACCTGGGTGGCTCAGTGGTTGTGTCTGCTTTTAGTTCAGGTTGTGATCCCAGTTTCCTGGGACTGAGTCCCAAATCAGGCTCCCCAGAGGGAGCCTGCCTCTCCCTCTCCCTATGTCTCTGCCTCTCTCTCTGTGTCTCTCATGAACAAAATCTTTAAAAATAAATAAATAAATAAATAATAAATTGAAAAAATGCGATTGAAATCATACAATTAAATAAATACTTGATCAGGATAGTAAATACTGATGAATTCTAAAAACAGAGAAAGAAATTAATAAAATAAGTATACATAATTAATTCCCTCTTTATAATACAAAGAAATATACCTATCCTCTACTCAGGGTCCTTTTATTGTTTTTTGTTTTTTTTTTTTGAATTTTTTTTTTTTTTTTTTATGATAGTCATACAGAGAGAGAGAGAGAGAGAGGCAGAGACAGAGGCAGAGGGAAAAGCAGGCTCCATGCACAGGGAGCCCGACATGGGATTTGATCCCGGGTCTCCAGGATCGCGCCCTGGGCCAAAGGCAGGCGCCAAACTGCTGTGCCACCCAGGGATCCCCTCCTTTTATTGTTAATGTCTAAATGGCCACAGCATCTAAGAATTTCTGTCAAACTAAAGGTAATGATGTAATCACCAAGAAGTTGAACATAATACTCATTTTCAAACCAACATGTACTTCAAGCTTCTGGCTTAAATTGCTATGGAGAAGAAATAGGAGACTGAATCATCAACATTAACTACTAAATGAATATTTTTTCTATTGTATTGTTATGAACTCAGTACTTTACAGTTATCCTGATTTATTTGATGTCTCCATTAATACATTACTTTCATTAAGTGAATTAAATCAAATCTATTTTTGTTAATATACTCAACCGATCTGTAGTTGAGTTGAAGAAATTTTCCAGCCAAAATATTTTGTCCTCCAAGAATGTTTAGTATAGCTATAGACTGACTAGACTGGAGCATTTAATTACAGCATCTGTAGCTCCCCATTGTAGCTCAAACCCAGAATGACTGAGATATGGCCTGTGAAGGCTGAAAAACTAATTGCTCCATTATCTGTACTCTAGTCTTTTTCACTTCAAAAGCACTTAAAAATATGTACTTAAGTCTGCTTTCTAATTATAAGTTCCCATAACAGAGTGTCCTATCCAGAAAACAGCATTATTATTCTAGTTTTCAACACACTTAGGCATTTTTATTTTGCTGAGTTTCCTTTCTTCTATGTTTACTTTCTTTTGCAAACATGTTTAATGGCTAATTACCATTTCTGCTCTTTTATCTTAATTGCTACATATTTAGGGACATGTGTCATTAAAGCTTTAGCAGATAAGACATTTGCTCAAACAATATTTCTATTCTACTTGCACATATGTAGCCTTATTAAAATAACATTCTTATTAGTTTAAACATTTATTTTCTTGAGAAACAAACAGTAATTTACAGCAAAGCCTGGTCTTCTCTGTATTAGATATTGGAAACCTTTATATTTTAGAAGAAAAGGGTAACAACTTAATTTTCATCACCAAAACATGTTAAAAATACAGACTATTGCTTTAACAATGATATATGCAAACCTATTTTCTCCCAGGATTCCTTCATTTAATGAAATTCAATATGAAAATAGTGCATTTTATGAATTATACAATCATCAACAATTTTATTAGTTACTAATAAATATCCACTTAGGATTTTGGATTTATCAATCATACTTTTCTATAGACAATTACATTAACTTAATATAGCTCAAAGTGTCACTAATGTGTAATAGGCACTTTGAGAGTTGTGGTCTTCTTCAGCTACTAAGAAAACACTCCAAGTTCTGCAATGGACTACCTTTTTAGTGCTTTACTGGCAAAGACAGTCCTGGCAGCAGCAATTTTCTGCCAGCAGCATTTTTCATTATAGGTGGTTATCATCATCTTTTCTTTACTCCAATTATATTTTGTGGTTGTAACTTTTAGAATTTAAAATTGCTGATTGGGTAAGGGCTATAGTATCAGTTGGCACTGATTATACATATATTTTTTTTCCTTTCCCTGTACTTTTTTAGTTTTATTATTTAGATTTTCTTTTTTTAATTTCAAGTTCTTACTTAAATTCTAGTTAGTCAACATATATGATTATATTCTTTAAATAAAGAGTAATAACTAGAATTTAAAGAACAGGGACTCATGCACAATTGCATATAGTTTTGGAGGGAAGAGAAGTATATTTAATCCTAGATATGTGTGTGTATGTATGTGCATAATTAGTAATTTTCTTTTTGTCTCATACATAGAAAATTTATACTTTGAGGCATTATTTATTACAATTTAATCCACACATGGAAACATGAAAAACCAACACTTGGTACATTTTGCACAGCAAGATCAATTATTATTACTGAACTCTTTTTGGAAGTGCTGTGTATAGAGGGCTTTACTAGAGGGTGCTCCAGTAAGCAATGATTGACTGTGGCAGCAGACTGGTTAATGACAACAGTGCTCATTGTGAATGACTGATTTGTATCCTCTTGTTTAATTAAAATATAAAATTGTGGTATCTAAAATGTAGAACATGCATCTAGTCCATATCTTGCTTTCTTACATGAAAAGCATTTGGTTTTCTTGACAGAAATCATAAAAATTACCTCTATTAGAGAAGATGAAAACCAATTTGTATTTACTAAAACACTGTTCATTGCTGAAGAAAAATTCAGTTCATAGTAAACAGAAAACAAAATAATAATATCCCTTCTTTCTGAAGGAAATGCATCTTTGATATTTATTTTCTAAGTTTGTTCCTAAGACTAGAACTTGGAGGAGAGCCTAGATTAAATTCAAAACTAACCACTAGCAACTCTAGTGGATGAACACCTCATGGAAAAAGAATTGTTGTATTAAGGAACTTATTATCCATATTTATTTGTTCTTTTAAAAATTGAAGAAAGAGATTCTACAGATTTCAAAAGAGATATATAGCATTAATAACGTGTGAAATATATGCTATTTGTGGAGCATCTATAATTATAATGCTAGAAACTAACATGCATAAAAACACTGCATTATTCAGCTCTCCAGAATAATTATACAAAGATTTTTCTAATTATTTCTATTGTTCCCATAAGTAGACTATGTAATCACAATCTACTTTTTGGATAAATTTATTTCTCTAGTGTATGCTTTAGTAAGTTATAACTAGCAATGAAATATAACTTCTACAGGTGGCAAATGTTTTAACCAGGGTATATTCTTAAACACTCAAAGTATTATTACAAATCCACATATTTGATATACAGTAACTGTACATATTCTTTATATTTTCCAAAAAAGGGAGGTTTGTAATTTATAAATTCCCAAACATGTATATTATTTTTCTGGCATCAATTTTACTGAAAATGAAAATCAGGATATTACCCTAATATAGTAGAGCAGAATTTACATTTCCTATAAAGAGCAAGATTTTCTATATACTTTAATAAAGTATATATATTAGTGTAGATAAAGACCAATAAATAAAACTTGGACTATACCAACAGATAGCCACAACAACTAGCTTATAAAATAGGTTATTGTTTGATCATTTTCTACACCAAGGGTCAGCAAATGTTTTCTGAAAGGGCCAAGCAATAAATAATTTAGGTTTTGCCGGCAGAGAGCAAATACACTCAGTTGCAGCTGAAACAGCCATCAACAGTACACAACTTAATGAGTGTAGTGATGTTTGTGAAATATACAAAATAGGGAAGGGCCTGGATTTTCCTACCTGGGGCATAGTTTGTTAAATTGTCTACTCAATACAAAATAACTAACCTTACTGAATTAATAAATCACCTAAATATTTTTTTAAATTTAATCTTATGATTTTTAGTGTATTTTGCTGAAGTTTCCTTTTTCTGTATTTTTTTAAAAAGATTTTATTTATTTATTCATGACAGACAGAGAGAGAGAGAGAGAGGCAGAGACACAGGCAGAGGGAGAAGCAGGCTCCATGCAGGGAGCCCGATGTTGGACTCGATCCCTGGTCACCAGGATCACATCCTGGGCTTAAGGTGGTGCTAAACCGCTGGGCCACCAGGGCTGCCCTTTGTATATTATTTTTATTTCTTTTTGGAACATTGCAAAATTGCTAACAATCTTATACTTAATTAGAAAGTAAAAAATTACAAATTTAAAAGAAAAAATTATATATATATGCATATATATATATATATATTTCCTGTAGAAATGATCCATAACTGTATTAAACAGACATGTTTTCCAAAAAATATATTTATTTATGGCATTTTAAAAATCAATTCCATGAAATTTTCAAGGAAGTGTTTATGAGCACTAAAGGGGTAAATTTTAGGAAAAATGTTAGTTGCTGCAAAGAAAAAAAAAAGCACTTCTAATTTTAATGGCTTACCACAATAAAAACTTTCATGTCTTTTTGTTCACTCAGTACAATCGGAGTATTTCTGACCCATGGACATATTTCTACTTGGGAGATTTAGGGACCCATGCTTTTCAATCTTCTCGTTCTTCTTTCCTCTAGTTTTTTAGATATCTCACTTCCAACAAGAGTGGAGAAGAATAAAGGGAACAAAAGATTTATAGAACAGTTTTTATGGACCAGAGTACAAGATTAAAAATTTGATCAAAAAAAAATTTGATCAATTTTCTATCGGTTGGGATTAATTCACACGGTCCCAAATATATGGAAGATAATTGGGCTTATGCCAGAAGCAAAGTAAAAAGAGGAATAAGCAATTAGGTTCTGCTACACAAGACAAATTTTCTAGCAGACAGAAGTATAATAATATAAAATGAGTTAAAAATTGTCAAAAATGTGTGTTTGATTGTATAGTGTATCTCTAGTAGTATAAATTTCATTACATGCCATTATTTCCAGAAAAAATACTATATGCATTATTAGGAACATCCATTTTATATCATTTTAACTTTGTTTTTGCTTTTATATTTTATTCATGTCTTGGTGTGAAAACCCATTAAGCATTTTATTTGTTTTACGAATCTATGGCATTACGATTAACTAAAGAATTTTTCAAAAAAAAAAAGAAAGAAATTTTCCTTTGTTATAATTAGTGGACTACAATATTTAGTATATGAAAAGGTAAAACATTTATGATGACCTAAAATGATTGTTTTACATATTTTCTGTTTTCTTTAAGTATAAGTTATTTTGAATCAGAAATTATTTATTTGTGATCATTTACTTTTTAATTAAACTTTTTTGTTTTAGAATAGTTTTAAATTTACTGAACAATTACAAAGATAGTTCAGAGGGTATTGTATACTCTGCAACCAGTTTCCACTATTACTAATAATCTGATGTTAGTGCAGAACTTTTGTCACACCAAATTAGCCAATATTGATACACTATTATTAACCAAAATCCATATTTTATTTGAATTTTCTTAGTCTTTTATTTTTTTTTAATTTACTTATTTGAGAGTCAGAGTAAGGATAGGAACAGAGAGAGAGAAAAATTCAAGCAGACTCCCTGCTGAGCACAGAGCCCAGACATGAGGCTCTATCTCATGGATGTAGACTATGGAGACTATGACCTGAGCTGAAATCAAGAGTTGGATGCTTGAAAGGGAGATTCAGACAGATACCCTAGGATTTCCTTAGTCTTAAACTAGTGGCTTTTCTTTTCCAGGATACAATGCAGGATACCACAAGCTACTAGTACTCATGTTTCTTCAGGCTCCTTTGGCTTTGAAAATTTCTCAGATTTTCCTTGTATTTTGTTTTTTTTCCTGGAAGTATACTTGACATATGATATTACCTTAGTTTCAGGCATACAACATAGTGATTCAACGTTTGTTTACATTATGAAATGCTCACCTCGATAGGTGTAATGACCATGTGTCACTATAGAGTTACTACAATTATTATATGCCCTCTGCTGTATACCACATCTTTATCCCTTCATTTATTTTTTCCTTTTTTAAAAATTTATTTATTTATTTATTTATTTATTTATTTATTATAGTCACACAGAGAGAGAGAGAGGCAGAGACATAGGCAGAGGGAGAAGCAGGCTCCATGCACCGGGAGCACGTGGGATTCGATCCCGGGTCTCCAGGATCGCGCCCTGGGCCAAAGGCAGGCGCCAAACCGCTGCACCACCCAGGGATCGCCCTATCCCTTCATTTATTGATGAACACTTATGAAGCTTCTGTAACTTGGCTATAGTAAGTAATTCTGCAATGAACATAGGGGTGTATATACATCTTTGCATTAGTGTTTTCATTTTCTTTGGATAAATACCCAGAAGTGGAATTGATGGATCATATGGTAGTTTTATTCTTAACTTTCCGAAGAACTTCCATACTGTTTTCCATAGAGACTGTACCAATTTACACTTTCATCAACAGTGAACAAGGGCTCACTTTTCTCCACATCCTTGCCAACACTTTTTATTTCTTATCTGTTTGATACTAGCCAATCTGACAGGAGTAAGTGATGTTTCATTGTGGTTTTGATTTGCCTTTCCCTGATGATCAGTGATATTGAGCATCTATTTATATGTCTATTGGTCATCTGTGTGTCTTTTTTGGAAAAGTGTCTGACTATTCAGGTCCTCTGCCCATTTTTTTAACTGCATGTTTTTGTTTTCTTGGTGTTGAGCTGTGTGAGTTTTTTATATATTTTGGATATTAACTCCTTTTGAAATATATCATTTGCAAATAACTTCTCCCATTCAGTAGGCAGTCTTTTCATTCTGTTGATGAGTTCCTTCAGGAAAACTGACCAGCTACACACAAAATAATCAAATTGGATCACTTTCAGGCAGCCCGGATGGCTCAGTGGTTTAGTGCTGCCTTCAGCCCAGGGCCTGATCCTGAAGACCCAGGATCCAGTACCATGTTGGGCTCCCTGTGGGGAGCCTGCTTCTCCCTCTGCCTGTGTTTCTGCCTCTCTCTCTCTCTCTGTGTCTCTCATGAATAAACAAAATCTTTAAAAAAATATTGGAACACTTTCTTACACGATATACAAAAGTAAACTCAGAGACTTTAACTTAAGACATGAAACCACAAAATTCTTACAAGAAAAATAGGCAGTAAACCCAGAGACATCAGTCTTAGGAATACTTTTTGGATCTATTTCCTTTGGCAAGGATGACAATAGCAAAAAATAAATAATTATTACTATATTTAACTAAAAATCTTTTGCACAAACTTCCCTTGCTTTCCATGACCTTGATAGTTTCAAGGAGTACTAGTTAGGTATTCTGTAGAATTGGGATATGTTTGATGACTTTATCATGATTAGACTGGGGTAATGTGTTTTTAAGAAAAAATCACTATGATAAAGTGTCATTTTCATTACTTCGAATCAAATGTCTATGCTCTTAATATGATTCAGCACTGTTGATGTTAACTTTGGTCATTTGTGTTAGGCAGTGTTTGTCAGGTTTCTCCACTGTAAAGTTACTCTCTCCAAACCCCCATTTCCAAGATGTGCACTTTGGAAGACAGTCACTAAGCGTAGCCCAAACTTAAGAGGTGGGAAGTTATGTTCTATCTCCTTGAGTGCAAAGTATCTTCATAAATTATTTGGAATTATTTTGTATAAAAGATGTATCTATGATTCTCATGCATTTATTTATCAATCATTGATTTTTCTCAGTTTGGACTCATGGGTATTTATTTTATATTTTGAGTAATAATTCGTTACTTCTTTATTTTCTTGCTCAAATTACTCTAGCTTTGGCAGTGGGCTCATGTGTCCCTTGGACATACTCTCATCATTTTGTTGAGTACCTCATTGCTTTCTGGCATTATAAGACTTTCCACACTCATTTGTATATTCTGTGTTTTAGTCCTAGAATCAGCTGGATCTCTAAAGAACTCTCAATTCTTTTATTGAAGAATGGTATAAGAAACTAAGGTCCAGGTAATGGTCAAACTTGTCATTTTTCAAATGAAATCTATTTTTTTAACATTACTGGGATTGCTTAGTAATTTTCTATGTACCTTTAAAGATGTGTAATAAAATAAATATGTACTAAGTCATACCTAATCAAACATTTGCAAATAGTGCCTATTTCATGGTGTATATATACATACATATATATGTACATATACATATATACTAACATATATGTTATATATGTGCTATATGTTAGTGTGTCTTTATATATAAGAAAATTATTTAAAGTTGATTATTATTAATTTCTGGTAGGCAATGGAATATTTCTTACTATATTCAAAACAAAGAAGTAAGTATATTCATATCTCCATTTAATAGATAAGAGAACTATAATTTAGTGAGTTTATATAGATACAAAATATTTGAAATTTGTCAGCAGTCATATTTTTTCATTAATAATTATAGGAAGATCTAAGAAAAATTAGATACAATATTTACAAAATCTAGATTGATTGTATTTAGTTGAACAATGCAATGGTTAATTTTATGTGGCAATCTGGGCCACAGGGTGCTCAGATTAAACATCATTTCCAAGTGTGTCTGTGAGGGTGTTTCCTGACAATATTAGTATTTGAATCAGTAGATTCAGTAAAGTAGATTGCAGTTCCCAAACTGGGCAGGCATCAGTCAATCCATTGAGGTCCTGAGTAGCACAAAAACTAAAGAAAGGGAGGATGTGCTACTTTTCTGCCTATCTGCTGAGTTGAGGTGTGGGTTTTCTCCAGTCCTTGAACTGAGCTTTATACTATCCACTCCTCTGGTTCTTGCCTTTTGATTCAAGACTAGAATTACATCACTGGCTCTCCTGGGTTTCTGGATTGCAAATAGCAGAACATGAAACTTGCAACCTCCATGACTGTGTGAGCCAATTCCTCATAATGAATTGCTATAATACATAGATACAGATAAATAGATATATCTCCCATTGGTTCTGCTTCTCCGGCGAACCCCGGCTAATTTAAATTCCATACCTCAGAAAAAAGATACCGAAGTCCAAGGAAGTATCCAGTGATTTACTTTTTATACACTAGTTTGCACAATGATTTACAAACAATATTTAGTTTAGTAAGAAAGAAAGAAAGAAAGAAAGAAAGAAAGAAAGAAAGAAAGAAAGAAAGAATCTAACAGTTTCATGAGAAATTGAATTAGTAGAAAAAAATACTTAAAATATAATTCTATAAACTGGTAATAAATTCCTTACTTTTCATTTTATCATTTGGCTGTATCGGTGGCCTTTCCAATAGAAAAACAAGAAACTCCTCTGTTTTAGTGGATGTATAAACAAAGCTTATTTCACTCTAGTTTCTGCCAAAGGGATAACTCGGTCACTTTAGAAGCTGACTTTAAGCAAATGAAGGACTAATAATGTTTTTGGAAGACTGAAATGAGTTCAGATAAGAGACAGAAATACTTTTTAAAGTTAATTATGTTTGCTTTTCCTTTTCCCTTGGTGTTCATTACCTTTAAATGGAGCCACACAAAGGCAGAAGTAATTACCAGGTTGGTCAATGCAGGTAGCTCCATTCTTGCATGGATGTGAAACACACAAATCTCCATCTATTTCACATCTTGAACCTTTGAAAAAATAATAAAAAACATTAAGTTTTAATAAGGCAACCAGGTGCCAGGTTATAATTCTTAAATTTGTCCAAATCTTTTACTCCTTTTGGAGTGATATCTGAGACTAAACTCCTCAAATAAAAATGCCACATATATTAGTGTCAAAATCAATTCATGTCACCTTACTACAAACTGCAACAACTTCTCTTAGAATTACTAAATGCAGACTAATTTCCTCTGAATCGGTAGGACTTCAAAGTCTCCTTACATGTGAAATAATTTATGTTCTGCTTTGGAGTCTAGAGACAGAATAGATATTTCAAGTTATTGAGATGCAAATCAAATGTTAGTCTAAGGGAAATAAAAAAGGAACAAAAAGGAAATACTAGTGAATCAATAGCATCCTGATGTATGTTCACCAGGGCTAAATGTTTTTTATAAGGCACAGTTGCCAAATGCTACTTACCAATAAAGCCAGTGGGACACAAACATTTGAATTTATCCATGAACTCTGTAGATGTAGTGCTATGAAGGCAGGGGGATGAATCACATTTCTTTTTATTATTTTCACAAAGCAAGTCTATATGGAAAGAAAATAAACCATAAGTATTCATTAACTATATATTTTTCACATTTTATTTTTTCCTTTCCTTTTTTTAAAAAGATTTTATTTATTCATGAGACACACACAATGAGAGGCAGAGACATAGGCAGAGGGAAAAACAGGCTTCCTCTGGGAAGCCTGATGCCAGACTCCATCCCAGGACCCTGGGATCACAACCTGAGCCAAAGGCAGATGCTTAATCACTGAGCCATCCAGGTACCCCTCTTTTCCTTTTTTAAAAAGTAATCTCTATGCCCAATGTGGGACTCAAACTCACAACCCTGAGATCAAGAGTCGTATGCTCTATGACTGAGCCAGCTAGATACCTCTTAATATTTTCTTTTAACTAGTTCTGCAGTGCAGATTTTCCATTGATGTTCCACTTAGAACTGTGTTGCTAAAACTGACTTTTATGTTATGTTATGTCACTTGGATTGTTTGTTAATTTGCAAAGAGTTGAAAATATAGCCTAAACTGACACTGAATTGATTCTTAAGAATTTTGATAGGTATTTTTTTTTGCCAATTTTAAACAAGAATAGAAAAATTGGCATTGACATAAAACACATGGTATCCACAAATTAGATGAATAGATATATTTCTAATATTCTTAAATGTTTTTCTCTAAAATGGTGAAATGAATCTGGGCTGGAGAAAAATTAATATAATAGATATCTAAATGGGAAAAAGCATATCTAACTAAATAGAAAATGCATTTGTATTATTATCATTGACAAAATATTAAGTGAAGATATGACAGAATATTAAGTTACGGCAGCCCGGGTGGCTCAGCGGTTTAGCGCCATCTTCAGCCCAGGGCCTGATCCTGGAGACCCAGGATCGAGTCCCACGTCAGGCTCCCTGCATGGAGCCTGCTTCTCCCTCTGCCTGTGTCTCTGCCTCTCTCTCTCAATGTGTGTCTCTCATGAATAAATAAATAAATAATCTTTAAAAAAAAAAGAACATCAAGTTAAAATGAGGAAAAAGTGAAAATTAAAAATAATAATATGTGTGAATAAATACCTTTGTTTAAACCTTAAAGTTATTCATTTGGTAATTTTCCTTATGAATCAACTTTGTAGGAAAAAAAGTGGCACATTTAAAAACCTTGGTTTGTTCCTTATAGTTGGGCATATGCCAAAATTCACTTCTCCAATAGAAATTGTTTTTTGCTCTGCATCATACAATTTTAAGAAAGTATCTTCGTGGGCATTCCTGAGTGGCTCAGCGGTTTAGCGCTGCCTTCAGTCCAGGGCGTGATCCTGGAGACCCAGGATCGAGTCCCACGTGGGGCTCCCTGCATGGAACCTGCTTCTCCCTCTGCCTGTGTCTCTGCCTCTCTCTCTGTGTCTCACATAGCAAAATAAATACAATTAAAAAAAAAAAAAAGAAAGTATCTTGAGTTTTTATTGATGATAAATAGTACATTAAGTTTTAATAGGTGACCACACAATATCTGAAGATGATAATTCTTTTTCTTATTTTAAAGATTTTTAAATTTTTTTTATTTTTATATATTTTTTTTAAGATTTATTTATTCATGAGAGACACAGAGAGAGGTAGAGACACAGGCAGAGGGAGAAGCAGGCTCCTGACAGGGAAGCTCCATGTGGGACTCTATCCTGGGACTCCAAGATTACACCCTGGGCTGAAGGCAAAGGCTCAACTGCTGAGCCTCCCAGTCATCCCTGTTTTAAAGATTTTATTTGAGATAGAGAGCAAGTGAGAGAGAGAGAAAGAGAGAAAGCATGAAGAGGGGGAGGGACAAAAAAAAAAAAAAATGGAGAAGCAGGCTTTCCTTGAGTAGGAGCCAGACACTGCGCTCTATCCTAGGACCCTGGGATTACAACTGGAGTGGAAGTCAGACACCCAACCAGCTGAGCCACCCAGGTGCCCTTGAAGATGTTCATTCTTAAAGTTAAACAAATAAAACCAGTTTCTCAGATTTAATAGGAAAAAATTAGTTGTTTCATTCATGGTTTTCAAAACAAATTTGACTTTCTTACTGCTTAAAGATTATGCAGGACTTTATTTTTGAATCATTCACATAGAATTAGAATTAGGAACAGTCTTTGGAAGTTAGATTTTGGACAACATTTCAGCTCAAAATGATAGTATTTGAGAGTACTTGCTTGCATATAAAGTATTAAGGGTCTTACTACTTTTTCCAATGTTGGAAAACAAAGGTCTATTACTGAAGTTTCCTCTTAATGTAAAAAACAAAACAAAACAAAAACAAAAAACAACAACAAAAAAACATAAATATTTAAAAACATAAACAAGCTCTTTATCAAAATAAGTAAATATATAATGACAAGGGCTACCGTAAGAGTTACCAGAGTAACAGAATGGAATGTGGTATAAAAAGAAATATTAAAAGTTTTAAGTATAAATGTAATGAGGGTGGTGCCTGGATGGTGAAGTCGGTTAAGTGCCTGACTCTCCGTTTCAGCTCAGGTCATGATCTCGAGGTCATGAAATCTAGCCCTGTGGCCTCTGCCTCCATGCTCAGCACCAAGTCTGCCAAAGATTCTCTCTTCTTCTCCCTCTGCCTCTTTCCCCACTCACATGTGCATGCTTGATCTCTCTCTCAAATAAAATAGGTAAGTCTTAAAAAATCATAATAAATATAAGTGCAATGGATTTCAGTTGATAAATATTAAAAAAAACTGGTTTATTTACAAAGCAAAATATTCATTCAACACAAAATATACCTATTTCTGTGATTATGTGAAGATATTGTAAAATAATCTAAACAGATATTATATATCAATCTGTTCTAGTGGAAAAATAAATTAATATCCATGTCTGCTAGATGAATTGTATCTTCTAAAAATAAGGAGTTACTTCCACCTCAAATTAACCTTCAGGTATCATAGTTTTGGTTAGCATGTGTGCCTACCTTGAAATCCATTCTGACACAGGCAGTTAAAGATTCTGTAAAGATCAACACAAGTGCCCCCATTTGCACAGGCATCACTTAGACACTCATCTATCTCAATCTCACAGTTATTATTTAGAAACAAGCAAAATATTCACTTCATTATAAATGTGTCACTGATACACATTGCAGCTAAGTCTAAGATTATGTTCAGAATATATAAGATTTTCAACTTGTCTGCAAAAAATCAACACAGCACCTAATGTTGTCAACTAGGTATTTACTCTTTCTGTTTTTGTTTTGATGTAACTACAACTGTGGCTTTATTCTCCTCTCAGTGAACCTAGAAGAGTTCAAAATTTACATTATTTCCTTAAAATTAAACACATGCATGACTGTTTATATATGATTGTATAATGTTAACCAAATTGAGTATCTCTGATGCCTTTCCTTGAGAAACAGTCCGTTATATATATTTGAGTCCTTTCTGAAATTCCTTAAAAAAAAACCAAACAAACAGATTAAACCTTCTCAATTCCTAGATTCTTTAAGTTACTGTTAGCTTGCAAATTGGCCCCTGTACATAGAGGGCAAGAGGAGACAGAAATTTTGTATTTCTTCTATGATTTCTAATCTGTTGGCGTGACGTTGTTCATAATATTTCCTATGATCTTTTAAAGTTTCTGTAATATTGTAATGATGTCCCCCTTTCATTCCTGGTATTGATAAAGTGTATGTATGTGTCTCTGTCTCTCTTTTCTTAGTCTAACTAAAGATTTATCAATTCTATAATCTTTTCAAAAAACCAGATTTTTGAGTGGTTGATTCCCCATATTGTTTTCTGTTTTCTACTTTACTGATTTCTAAGTTGTTTTTCTCATCAATTTCCTATGGATTTAATTGCTTTTCTTTTCAAGCTTGTCGAGGTATAAGCTTAGATGACTGACTTTAGGTACTTTTTTCTAATATAAACATTGAAAGCCATACACTTTAAACACTTTTGTAGCATACATTTTGATTTTCTGTATTCATTTCCATTCCACTCAAAAATTTTTTTCAAATATCTCCTGTTGGGACACCTGAGTGGGTCAGTGGTTGAGCGTCTGCCTTCAGCTCAGGACATGATGCTGGGGTCCTGGGATCGAGTTCAGCATTGGGCTCCTTGCAGGGAGCCTGCTTCTCCCTCTCCCTGTCTTTAAAATCTTAAAACAAAACAAAACAAAACAAAACAAAAAAACAAATATCTCCTGTCATATTTTTTTGTGTTATTTAGATGTAGTTTAATTTCCCAAATGCCTTTCTGGAGTTTTTAGTTAATTCCATTGTGATCTTCTTAAACCTAATATATTGTCCATGTGGAGGATTTTCTATGTGTCTTTAAAAGGAATACATATTCTCTCATTCGGCTGTAGGTGGGTGGAGTTTTCTATAAATGTCAGTTGGACCTGTTGGTTAATGTTCTCTCTTCCATATATTTACTGATTTTTCATGTAGCTGTTCTTTTGGTTATTATGCTGAAGTTATTGAAATCTCCAATACCTCTTAATTAATGTATTTCTCTTTTGAAATTTCATTTTTGGTTAGTGCATATTGGAGTTTTGTTGATAGATAATGCATATACTTATAGTTGTCATGTATTTCTGATGTATTGATCCTTTTGTCATCATGAAATTTTGCTGTCTCATAACATTTCTTGTCTTACACTCTATTTTGTCCAATATTAAGAAAGCCTATTAAGAAATAGGTTCAGATAATTAAAGAACACTGTATTTAAAGATTAAAATATGATGAAAAGTTCATAGCAAGTATGAAATTCCAATAGAGAAGAACTATAAAATAAACAATTAAAAATAAATTCTATAAAAAAATAAATACATAAATAAATAAATTCTATACTTGAAAATTGAAATAACTGAAATGAAAATTTTCTAACTGGGCTTAATAGTAGGTATTAGATGACTAAAGAAAGTCTCAGAACTCTAAAACAGATTAATAGAAATTACATATGATAACCAGAATCCTCTAGCATCCACTGAAACACTAATCCCATAAAATTTAACTTTGTTGCCAAATCATTGGCCTCTGTTGCATAACATGAAGTTGGGTTTTAATTATATTTCTAGGTTCCCACTTCTATCCCTTAAATATCCCACAGTCCATTTATAAATATAGTTAAAAAGAAACAAGTACTAAATTCCTATGGAGTAATTTTTACTCGTTTGAACTTTAGTGTGCATAAAAACCAGATTATAGGGATCCCTGGGAGGCGCAGCGGTTTGGCGCCTGCCTTTGGCCCAGGGCGTGATCCTGGAGACCCGGGATCGAATCCCACGTCGGGCTCCTGGTGCTTGGAGCCTGCTTCTCCCTCTGCCTATGTCTCTGCCTCTCTCTCTCTCTCTCTGTGTGACTATCATAAATAAATAAATTAATTAAAACCTTAAAAAAAACAGATTATATTGATGCAAACTTTAAGAAACAGCTATATGAAACTCATCTTGTGTCACCTGCAAAGATGTCTTAGAGAAGTTACCCATATCCTCTCTAAGAGGATCAAGTTAGTGGTCCATCTAAAATCCTTAAGATATGGCCTTTTAGCCATATTCTTGAATTCCTTTTATAAACCCACACTTTGTTCCCTCTAGCTTTGACATTGAGACTAAGTTTCTTTTTTTTTTTTTTTTTTAAGATTTTATTTATTCATGAGAGTCAGAGAGAGAGAGAGAGAGGTGAGACAGGCAGAGGGAAAAGCAGGCTCCACTTAAGGAGTCCAATGTGGGATCTGATCCCAGTACCCCAGGATCACGCCCTGAGCCGAAGGCAGATGCTCAACCGCTGAGCCACCCAGGCACCTAGGGACTAAGTTTCTATATTCTATTTTAGTTGTCTCAAATCTTCTTAAGGACAGGCCTGACTGGTACACGCAAAGAAGTGGGCAGATAGGTAAATGGATTAGTGGTATGATTTAGGGAACCCAGACTGATTTGCTTTGGAGCTCCTGTCTCAGCTTTTCGGAATGAACTTTGAAAAGGCTCCTTCACAGAAATTTCAGGGACTCAAGGTCCTTGGCAGGAGACATTACAATAGGCAACATTTTTATAGAGAGATCCAGAAGAGGCTATGAGGGGAAAGCCACATGTCTTTTGGTAATCAAATGAATTAGTCTATGGGTATAAATAGCCAGAAATATATGGGGTGGTTCTAGAGTGAGAGATTACATTAAAATGAATAAAGTATAAAGAATAAGAAATCTAACAGCGATTGCTTGGATTTGAATTATAGCTGTCACTTACCAGATGAGAGACATAAGCAACTTAATATACCCTCTATTTATCTAAATCCCACACCTTTAAAATAGAGATAAGAACAGTACCCACTTTCTAAGGTTGTTATAGGGACTACAGAAGTAAGTAGATGTAAAGATTGTAAACACTGTGTAATTGTGACACAGCTGGTTTGATCTGGAGATATGTAAACCATAAACTAAAATAGATAATTTTAGAGACCATTACTTTAAACTTTTGTCTGAAAAATCACTTGTTTCTAAAATCATAGGAAGAGAGAGATGCACAGAAACTCAATAAAACATTTTTTCACAGTTAAAAGAAGCAATCTTTTATTTTGCAAAATGGGAAATCATGCTCTGTTTTGGCATATAAGCTATAGTATCTATAACAGAGTTGAATAAAATACCACCTTCAGGCTCTCAGTTTGATTATATAAGTATATGCAAATATATATATATACTCATATATATACACAAATATAAAATATATCACAATACGCATATATATATGTTGTATATATATTTCAAATTTGCAAGAGATTGATAAGCATATTTTACAATTTATCAGCTTTCAACTTTTTCTAAAGGAATTTATTTTTCTCTTGTTAAGTCCATATTTCTGCTCTATATAATTCCTTATTTTTATAGAAACCACTATTATCTTATTCAAATATCTTAATCAAGTAGAGGTAATGATTATAAATTAACTTCAAAATATACTAAAATAGGTTTTTTACAATTAGCTACAAAATCTCTTTTGCATAATTGAATAATTTGCAGAATGATGTTATAGCAATCATGGCTGAATATAACACTGAAAACTTTATATTTCAAGAAATATAAAGAAAATATAGAAGAAAGAAATAAAGAAATAAAGAAATAAGGAAAACTTTATATTTCAAGAAAACTGAGGTTTAACTTCTGTGTTGTAGTGATTATAAAATTGAGAACCACGTATCCTAGCTTACCTAGTGATAGTCAAAGAACTAGTTATTTTTATGAGTTTCACACTAACCTTATATAAACTTATACATTTACATTCAAGTATTTCATGAGAGAGGAGATATTTTCACAAAATGTTATTGAAATTGTTACAGTATTTATTTAAAAACAAACAAACAAAAACAAGTTGAGCATTGAACATGGTAAATAAAATCAAAACAACTTTCAATAAAAAACAACAGATTCTCTACCTTCAGGTCTGCTAAATAGAGACAAGCATTTTTAAACAGTTCCTTATTTTTTTTTTCTGTTAGGCCTTATTTGCTCATTCAAAAATGTTATTTGCTCTTTTGAGTTTTGTGAATTTATTGCAGATGTGGGTTTATAAAAGGAGTTCAAGAAGACGGCTAAAAAGGATTTCAGAAGGGCCACTAACTTGATCCAAATATTACTAGCACACAGTGTGGAAGAAAAGCTGGTGACCAGTTACACCATTAGCAGTGCTCATTTTGTAACAATGCATTATTGATTCCAGAGGAAGAGTAATTGCTCTTAATCCCAAAGCCAGAAAGAAATGTCTCTAGAAGGTCCTCTTAGAGAGGGTATGGGTAACTTCTCTAAGACATCTTTGCAGGTGACACAAGATGAGTTTCATATAGCTGTTTCTTAAAGTTTGCATCAATATAATCTGGTTTTTATGCACACTAAAGTTCAAACGAGTAAAAATTACTCCATAGGAATTTAGTACTAGTTTCTTTTTAACAATATTTATAAATATTTTAACAATATTTAACAATATTTCTTTTTAACTATATTTATAAATGGATTATGGGATATCTAAGGGCGCAGGTAAATTTAGATCTTCCCTAAAAGGTATTTTTTCCTCCAGTCCAATAAACATTGGCTAAAAATAAGTTTTAGATTATATTAATATATACTGGGGAGCTGATATGTTGCTTTCACTATAAAATAAAATGTTTTTTGATTGTTTGTTTCAGCAAATAATTGAGTTACACAAATACTCAGAACAGGGTGATGTAATTTTATGGAAACTGAAAAGCGTATTGTCAAAGCAAAAGTTTCAGCAAAGTTAACCAAGCAAGAAAAACTTGATCCAAGACTATTATCATGGAGAAAATAAGTCAGAACTCACTCTGAGCGTGGCTACACTGTCACAAATGATGAGAGGGTTTTTAAGAGCTATGGCCTATGATCATAGGCTGTATTTTCTACTAATTGGCCTCCCAAAAGAAAAGTAAACTTTCTCAGTCTTCAGCACAGGAGGCATTTTTACCACTTGGATGAAGTGCTCTAAGAAAAGGGGCTCTCTGGTTAAGCCACTTGGATTCTGTAGAGCAATAGAGTGAGAAGAAAGGCAAGAAGTCAGGAAGAAGACTGTCTTTGGTCAAATTATGAGAAACCTGAAGGCTGTGTTGGCCTTATTAGTCCTGTGTCTTGTGGCTGATACGATACTGGTATGAAAATTCCTACAACCCTGGAATTCCCAAAGAGTAGAAGGAAATAATAAAATATTAATTCATATTCTTAACATGACACTCCTCACGTTCTGGTTAAGTCTGAGAAACAAGAGTCCACCTCATCTCCACACTTAGTGAATGAGAACAACACATCCTCCCTCAGGTTATGATTCCTAAACATGTCTCTGAGCTCTCTGACCCCTGTTATCCCTAATCAAGCTGAATGCTATGCTGTTACCAGCCTATATTTCTAAAAGACAAATTCGATGGAGTTTCAGTCTCCGACTGATCCCCACCCGTTACGCATATTTTGAAGCTCATCATTAATGTAGTGCTAAATCATGAAGACAGGAGATTTTTCATCTCAGAACATCCCAGGTGTCTGACAGTATACCTACCAGTAAGGCTGCAAGGCTGCTGTGGCTGCTGCTGCTGCTGCTTCTACTTCTTCTTCTTCTTCTTCTTTTTTTTTTTTTTCAAATTTGACACTTTAGTTTTAAAATTCATGCAAATCTTGAATTTTACAACGATATTTAATACTTATTAAGATATAGATCATTCTATAACACAGTATATATAAATTTGTATGGAAACTTGACAAGATGATGCTTCAGTTACTCTTGTGACTTTCACTAAACCTTACACAGTCCCCTAGGGTATAGTGCTCTAGTCTGAGTTCAGACTTAGAGAATAAAGTAGAAAGCTCCCAGTATAGTAAGTAAAAAGCTCCCGGTATAGTCTACAGAAATATCAAAACTTGTACCTGGCTTACCTTCTAGGCAGTATCTTTCTTATCCTGACCTTCTTTTCATGCACCTTCTCCTCCAAGCAATACCAACAACTTTTTAAATGCCTGTGATTTTGCCTGGTTCCTTTTTTTAAAGATTTATTTATTTTCTCATGAGAGACACACTCTGAGAGAGAGAGAGGCAAAGACACAGGCAGAGGGAGAAGGAGGCTCCTAACAGGGAGCCTGATGCGGGATTCGATCCCGAATCTCAGGATCATGACCTGAGCTGAAGGCAGGCGCCCAACGGCTGCGCCACCCAGGCATCCCAGCTAAGCTCCTTTTTAAAACTTTGATGAAAAGTCATCTCAGGAGCCTCTGCCTATTTTTTCCAGGTACAGGCCATTTCCATCTTCTGTATTATTTATACCTTTCCTCCGTAGGTAGTTGCTTATGTATCTGTCTCTTCCTTAAAAATCTATGTTTATATATATGTTATATATGTTTATATATCTTATATATATCTTATATATGTTTATAAATCTATGCTTATATATGTTTATATATGTTATCTATGTTTATATATAAAATATATATATATATTCTGGCATTTATGGCACTTGAAATAGCTACTGACACATGATGCTCAAAAAATATTTGGTAAATGAATCAAAAATTATCAGTGACTGAATGCACAAAAATGACTATGGGATTGTATCTTCAAAGGACAGATAATCATTTCCAATCCTGTGTAAGACAAGTTATTAACAAAAGACTAAATTCCAAATGATATGACGAATATCAAGTTTGTCAGAAATAAAATTTATGATTTATTCTTTTCAATTTCTGATTATGTTCCGCATGATTTGACAACAATAAGCTGCATTTAAGGTGTGCATATATATGACTTTAGAGCTTTCATTGCCAAAATGTAGATGGAATTTAAATGAGATTTCTAATTTGATTCAGTGAGCAGTAATAAAGTCTCTACTTGTTTGACAAATAAATTATTAAGCATAACAAGTTTGAATATATCTAATAAAAATAGTATCTGTTCATCTTTTAGTTTGTGAGTTTTAGGATATACAAACTGAATAATCAAGCATTCTATATCTTATTTTAAAATAAGTTTTAGATGTTAATTTCTAGATAATCTTAATTTTCTTTCCTCATATATTTCCTGGTCTGTATTTCAATTCTGGCTAAAACTCACACAGATTCAAATTAGTTTTCCTTTTCTATGTTTAGCTAGCTTTTGATCTTCTCTCGATATTTTCTTCAGCCCAGTCTCTTCATTTGTTTGTTCCATCTAAGCTAAATCAGACTGTGATAGGTTTCTCTTCATGGAAACCATAAGGCAGGAGTGATCCAGTGATCAAAAAGAAATCCTAAAAATCAGATTCCTGTTTCATACATAGTATCTCAGACATTCTATGCTTTCATTACTCTGTCTCTTCAATTTCTTCATACTCCTTATCTTTTGTGATTTGCCTAAATACTAAAATTTTTCTGTTTCTTCTCCTGTCTAGTGATTGCTGCTATCATTTTTTATTTATTCATTCTTTCATTTAAACATACATTTTTCTACCTACTCTTGCCAGTTTACCTAAGTAAAACTATTAAATGATTTATAGAAAACATCAAAAATACCACATTTTCTACATAACAGACTCCCAAGCAAAATCTCCATTTCTAATTGGAACTCAAAGATTTAGCAACCTGTTAAGTATCAATTGACATCACCTGAATATCTTTTAGGCATCTCAAATTCAAAGTGGGCAAAACAAAACTCTAAGGAGCTCTATCTTCATTCTTCCTTATTAACTATGATAAACTGCAAAACCTGAGTTATTTATTCCTCTTTACTTTCACTGAATTTACCAGCAAGTCCTGGCAACTTACCTCTAAAAATATCTCAAATCTGTCTCCTTACCTCTATCACAATTACTAACGTCCAAGTCTATCATAATTATCTCCCTCCCAAGTGAGAATACCAATTATTTTAACTGTAATATTAAATATTCACCTCACTTTACTGTAGTCTGCATTCACATCCAGAGTATTTTTTAAAAAATAGAATATAATTATGATATATAAATCCAGTATGACAGCTTCTGACAGCACTTCAGATAAAATCAAATTTCTTTGCCTTTTATGATGTGGCCCCTAACAACTTTTCAGCCAACAACTCATACTACTTCTTTCTTGTTTACTTAGTTTCCAGACATTTTGTACTTCTTTAGGTTCCTAACATACTAAACTCATTTTTTTTTTTAATCTGAGAGTCTTGGTAAAATTTAGCATAAGAACTTAATTCATTTATTTTAGAATATTATTTTTCTGAAGTTATACATAAATGACTTTTAATTCTATTATTAATGGAAGCATTATTAATCTACTCATTAGTTATTAGTCTGGAGGCTGGAGTTGCTGTTTATCCTACTGAATATTTTTTTATTAGTATCAAATTCCTTTTTATGTGTATTTGGCTTTGTGTATGATTAATAATACTTTTTTAAAAAAATCTACATTTATTATAAACACAGATCTCACCATGTAGCATAGTATGTTAGGGTCCTCTTGAGCAGAAAAGAGGGAGTTAAGGCATTCAGTACTGCTTCTGTACTTCTGGAGATAATAGAGTACAGTCTGGCCAGGAAGGTAGGGGAAAGGGTCTTTTAATTGCAAATCAAGTTGAGACTGTAGCTCTATCATTTATGACCCAGATCAAAGTTGATGGCCAAGAAATGTGATCTAAAAGCCTAGGAGAAAATCAATACTTCCACCAATGATGGATTTAAATGAGGTAGAGACCCACAGTTAAAGGAAATATCTTTTCTCTTCTATTCCTCATTTCTACTTAGAGGAACCTTGCCTTAAAATTTTTGGTCTCTTTGTGTCTTCTATTATATCTCCCCCAAAATGGTGCTTTGAGTTACCAGCCTGTGGAAAACAGCCTTGGTTCAAAGATTCTAGGGTAAGTGGAGCTAATCTTTCAAAAGTCCAACTTGCAGGAGAGACGCTCACTGACAGGACAGGAGGTAGCAACCTCAGTACTCTGTTCTGCAACTGGATATACCTATTTGGACTCCATACAAAGCTATATTCCTCAAGATATTATCATTACTAAATTTAATATTTTGATTCTCTGTTGGATGGATGTGTTCTTACTACACGTAAGTTAAAACTGAGACATGACAAAAATGCTATTTCTTGGTTCAAAAACACAAATCCAACAGGATTAATAGTAATATATTTACCCATAACAACAGGAATTTACTTTCCCTCTATTCCTTCTATGGTATTATATAGTTTTGAACTGTTATAGAGTCTATGAGGTAAACTGGAGAAATTGTATACTAGGGCCTGTAACTGAAAGCTGAAAAGTGAGTATGTAAGATCCCAGAACAGGAGGGAGAGGGGCAAGACGGCAGAAGAGTAGGGTCCCCAAGTCACCTGTCCCCAACAAATTACCTAGATAACCTTCAAATCATCCTGAAAATCTCGAATTCGGCCTGAGATTTAAAGAGAGACCAGCTGGAATGCTACAGTGAGAAGAGTTCGCGCTTCTATCCAGGTAGGAAGACGGGGAAAAAGAAATAAAGAAACAAAAGGCCTCCAAGGGGGAGGGGCCCCGCGAGGAGCCGGGCTGAGGCCGGGGCGAGTGTCCCCAGGACAGGAGAGCCCCGTCCCGGAGGAGCAGGAGCTGCACCGACCTTCCCGGGGGGAAAGGGGCTCGCAGGGAGGTGGAGCAGGACCCAGGAGGGCGGGGATGCCCTCGGGCTCCCGGGGACACTAACAGACACCTGCGCCCAGGAGAGTGCGCCGAGCTCCCTAAGGGCTGCAGCGCGCACGGCGGGACCCGGAGCAGCTCGGGGGGCTCAGGGGGCGGCTCCGCGGAGGGGGCTGCGGGGCGGGAGGAGCTCAGGGGGGCTCGGGGGCGGCTCCGCGGAGGGGGCTGCGGGGCGGGAGCAGCTCGGGGGGCTCGGGGGCGGCTCCGCGGAGGGGGCTGCGGGGCGGGAGCGCGAATCCAACAGTGCAGGCCCCGGAGCACAGGGCGCCGGGACACAGCCCAGGATCCGGCCTCCCCCCGGGACAGGCAGAGGCCGGGAGGGCCCAGGACAGCGAGGACGCTCCTGCCCCAGCTGAGCAGATCAGCGGCCCCGCCCCGGAGCCTCCAGGCCCTGCAGACAGAGTTCCTGCCGGAGCTGAATCCAGGGCTCCAGAGCTGGCCCCGCCACTGGGGCTGTTCCTGCTGCGGCCTCACGGGGTAAACACCCCCCACTGAGCCCTGCACCAGGCAGGGGCACAGCAGCTCCCCCAACTGCTAACACCTGAAAATCAGCACAACAGGCCCCTCCCCTAGAAGACCAGCTAGATGGACAAGTTCCAGGGGAAGCCAAGGGACTTAAAGTATACAGAATCAGAAGATACTCCCCCGTTTTTTTTTTTTTTCTTTTTGATTTGTTTCCTTCCCCCACCCTTTTTTTCTTTCTCTTTTTCTTCTTTTTTCTTTTTTCTTTATCTCTTTTCTTTCCTTCTTTCTCGCCTCTCTTTTTCTCCTTTTCCCAATACAACTTGTTTTTGGCCACTCTGCACTGAGCAAAATGACTAGAAGGAAGACCTCACCTCAAAAGAAAGAATCAGAAACAGTCCTCTCTCCCACAGAGTTACAAAATTTGGATTACAATTCAATGTCAGAGAGCCAATTCAGAAGCACTCTTATAAAGCTCCTGGTGGCTCTAGAAGAAAGCATAAATGACTCAAGAGACTTCATGACTGCAGAATTTAGATCTAATCAGGCAGAAATTAAAAATCAATTGAATGAGATGCAATCCAAACTAGAAGTCCTAACGACGAGGGTTAACGAGGTGGAAGAACGAGTGAGTGACATAGAAGACAAGTTGATAGCAAAGAGGGAAACTGAGAAAAAAGAGACCAACAATTAAAAGACCATGAGGATAGATTAAGGGAAATAAACGACAGCCTGAGGAAGAAAAACCTACGTTTAATTGGGGATCCCGAGGGCGCCGAAAGGGCCAGAGGGCCAGAATATGTATTTGAACAAATCATAGCTGAAAACTTTCCTAATCTGGGAAGGGAAACAGGCATTCAGATCCAGGAAATAGAGAGATCCCCCCCTAAAATCAATAAAAACCGTTCAACACCTGGACATTTAATAGTTAAGCTTGCAAATTCCAAAGATAAAGAGAAGATCCTTAAAGCAGCAAGAGACAAGAAATCCCTGACTTTTATGGGGAGGAGTATTAGGGTAACAGCAGACCTCTCCACAGAGACCTGGCAGGCCAGAAAGGGCTGGCAGGATATATTCAGGGTCCTAAATGAGAAGAACATGCAACCAAGAATACTTTATCCAGCAAGGCTCTCATTCAGAATAGAAGGAGAGATAAAGAGCTTCCAAGACAGGCAGGAACTGAAAGAATATGTGACCTCCAAACCAGTTCTGCAAGAAAATTTAAGGGGGACTCTTAAAATTCCCCTTTAAGAAGAAGTCCAGTGGAACAATCCAAAAAACAAGGACTGAATAGATATCATGATGACACTAAACTCATATCTTTCAATAGTAACTCTGAACGTGAACGGGCTTAATGACCCCATCAAAAGGTGCAGGGTTTCAGACTGGATAAAAAAGCAGGACCCATCTATTTGCTGTCTACAAGAGACTCATTTTAGACAGAAGGACACCTACAGCCTGAAAATAAAAGGTTGGAGAACCATTTACCATTCAAATGGTCCTCAAAAAAAGCAGGGGTAGCCATCCTTATATCAGATAAACTAAAATTTACCCCGAAGACTGTAGTGAGAGATGAAGAGGGACACTATATCATACTTAAAGGATCTATCCAACAAAAGGACTTAACAATCCTCAATATATATGCCCCGAATGTGGGAACTGCCAAATATATCAATCATTAATAACCAAAGTTAAGACATACTTAGATAATAATACACTTATACTTGGTAACTTCAATCTAGTGCTTTCTATACTTGATAGGTCTTCTAAACACAACATCTCCAAAGAAACAAGAGCTTTAAATTATACACTGGACCATATGGATTTCACAGATATCTACAGAACTTTACATCCAAACTCAACTGAATACACATTCTTCTCAAGTGCACATGGAACTTTCTCCAGTATAGAACACATACTGTGTCACAAATCATGTCTGAACCGATACCAAAAGATTGGGATCGTCCCCTGCATATTCTCAGACCATAATGCCTTGAAATCAGAACTAAATCACAACAAGAAGTTTGGAAGGACCTCAAACACGTGGAGGTTAAGGACCATCCTGCTAAAAGATGAAAGGGTCAACCAAGAAATTAAGGAAGAATTAAAAAGATTCATGGAAACTAATGAGAATGAAGATACAACCATTCAAAATCTCTGGGATGCAGCAAAAAGCAGTCCTAAGGGGGAAATACATCGCAATACAAGCATCCATTCAAAAACTGGAAAGAACTCAAATACAAAAGCTAAGCTTACACATAAAGGAGCTAGAGAAAAAACAGCAAGATGGACCCTATACCCAGCAGAAGAAGAGAGGTAATAAAGATTCGAGCAGAACTCAACAAAATCGAGACCAGAAGAACTGTGGAACAGATCAACAAAACCAGGAGTTGGTTCTTTGAAAGAATTAATAAGATAGATAAACCGTTAGCCAGCCTTATTAAAAAGAAAAGAGAGAAGACTCAAATTAATAAAATCATGAATGAGAAAGGAGAGATCACTACCAACACCAAGGAAATACAAACGATTTTAAAATCATATTATGAACAGCTATACGCCAATAAATTAGGCAATCTAGAAGAAATGGACGCATTCCTGGAAAGCCACAAACTACCAAAACTGGAACAGGAAGAAATAGAAAACCTGAACAGGCCAATAACCAGGGAGGAAATTGAAGCAGTCATCAAAACCCTCCCAAGACACAAGAGTCCAGGGCCAGATGGCTTCCCAGGGGAATTCTATCAAACGTTTAAATAAGAAACCATAGCTATTCTACTAAAGCTGTTTGGAAAGATAGAAATAGATGGAGTACTTCCAAATTCGTTCTATGAGGCCAGCATCACCTTAATTCCAAAACCAGACAAAGACCCCACCCAAAAAGGAGAATTACAGACCAATATCCCTGATGAGCATGGATGCAAAAATTCTCAACAAGATACTAGCCAATAGGATCCAACAGTACATTAGGAAAATTATTCACCATGACCAAGTAGGATTTATCCCCAGGACACAAGGCTGGTTCAACACCCATAAAACAATCAATGTGATTCATCATATCAGCAAGAGAAAAACCAAGAACCATACGATCCTCTCATTAGATGCAGAGAAAGCATTTGACAAAATACAGCATCCATTCCTGATCAAAACTCTTCAGAGTGTAGGGATAGAGGGAACATTCCTCAACATCTTAAAAGCCATCTACAAAAAGCCCACAGCACATATCATTCTCAATGGGGAGACACTGGGAGCCTTTCCTCTAAATCAGGAACAAGACAGGGATTCCACTCTCACCACTGCTGTTCAACATAGTACTGGAAGTCCTAGCCTCAGCAATCAGACAACAAAAAGACATTAAAGGCATTCAAACTGGCAAAGAAGAAGTCAACCTCTCCCTCTTTGCCAATGACATGATACTCCACATAGAAAACCCAAAAGTCTCCACCCCAAGATTGCTAGAACTCATACAGCAATTCAGTAGTGTGGCAGGATACAAAATCAATGCCCAGAAATCAGTGGCATTTCTATACACTAACAATGAGACTGAAGAAAGAGAAATTAAGGAGTCAATCCCATTTACAATTGCACCCAAAAGCATAAGATACCTAGGAATAAACCTCACCAAAGAGGTAAAGGATCTTAAAATCTATAGAACATTTCTGAAAGAAATTTAGGAAGAAACAAAGAGATGGAAAAATATTCCATGCTCATGGATTGGCAGAATTAATATTGTGAAAATGTCAATGTTACCCAGGGCAATTTACAAGTTTAATGCAATCCCTATCAAAATAACATGGGCTTTCTTCAGAGAGTTAGAACAAATTATTTTAAGATTTGTGTGGAATCAGAAAAGACCCTGAATAGCCAGGGGAATTTTAAAAAAGAAAACCATCGCTGGGGGCATCACAATGCCAGATTTCAGGTTGTACTACAAAGCTGTGGTCATCAAGACAGTGTGGTACTGGCACAAAAACAGACACATAGATCAATGGAACAGAATAGAGAATCCAGAAGTAGACCCTCAACTTTATGGTCAACTAATATTCGATAAAGGAGGAAAGACTATCCACTGGAAGAAAGACAGTCTCTTCAATAAATGGTGCTGGGAAAATTAGACATCCACATGCAGAAGAATGAAACTAGACCACTCTCTTTCACCATACACAAAGATAAACTCAAAATGGATGAAAGATCTAAATGTGAGACAAGATTCCATCAAAATCCTAGAGGAGAACACAGGCAACACCCTTTTTGAACTCGGCCACAGTAACTTCTTGCAAGATACATCCACAAAGGCGAAAGAAACAAAAGCAAAAATGAACTATTGGGACTTCATCAAGATAAGAAGCTTTTGCACAGCAAAGGATACAGTCAACAAAACTAAAAGACAATCTACAGAATGGGAGAAGATATTTGCAAATGACATATCAGATAAAGGGCTAGTTTCCAAGATCTATAAAGAACTTATTAAACTCAACACCAAAGAAACAAACAATCCAATCATGAAATGGGCAAAAGATATGAAGAGGAATCTCATAGAGGAAGACATAGACATGGCCAACACGGACTTGAGAAAATGCTCTGCATCACTTGCCATCAAGGAAATACAAATCAAAACCACAATGAGATACCACCTCACACCAGTGAGAATGGGGAAAATTAACAAGGCAGGAAACCATAAATGTTGGAGAAGATGCGGAGAAAAGGGAACCCTCTTACACTGTTGGTGGGAATGTGAACTGGTGCAGCCACTCTGGAAAACTGTGTGGAGTTTCCTCAAAGAGTTAAAAATAGACCTGCCCTATGACCCAGCAATTGCACTGCTGGGGATTTGCCCCAAAGATACAGATGTAATGAAATGCCAGGACACCTGTACCCCAGTGTTTATAGCAGCAATGTCCACAATAGCCAAACTGTGGAAGGAGCCTTGGTGTCCATCAAAAGATGAATGGATAAAGATGCGGTTTATGTATACAATGGAATATTACTCAGCCATTAGAAATGACAAATACCCACCATTTGCTTCAACGTGGATGGAACTGGAGGGTATTATGCTGAGTGAAATAAGTCAATCAGAGAAGGACAGACAGTGTATGGTCTTATGCATTTGGGGAATATAAATAATAGTGAAAGGGAATAGAGAAGAGAGAAGAAATGGGTAGGAAATATCAGAAAGGGAGACAGAACATAAAGACTCCTAACAACCAACAAACTATGGGTGGTGGAAGGGGAGGAGGGCAGGGGGTGGGTGTGACTGGGTGACGGGCACTGAGGTGGGCACTTAACGGGATGAGCACTGGATGTTATTCTGTATGTTGGCAAATTGAACACCAATAAGAAATAAATTTATTATTAAAAAAAAAGATCCTGGAAAGGTGAGATCAGACAAGGGCTTCTGCTTAATCTTGATGTGCACCTCCAGATTTGACCACAAAGTCCAGTTACCAGACATGGAAGCAACTTGAGTAACTTGAGACTTAATTCCTTATGTGCATAAATTCCCAGGAAGTCCTACATCTAGTTTTCCTTAATTAAGAGTCTCCACATACTGAGCCTGTGGTTGTCTAACAACTGAGCATACACAGTAGGTAGAAACAAATGGACATGTATGTAAAATTTGGGGTGACACAATAAGATCATCACAGGGACTCTTATGAATTGAAAGTATAATCACAACTGTGATATGTTTTATTGACTACAATTTTTCTTCTACAGATTACAAATTGCGGATTGATTTATACTGATTAAACCTTTTATTTTAGTCTTGAAAATTAATTCACAGGATATACTTATTAAAAGTTATTTATCTGAGAAAGCAAAAACTTAAATGAAAAGATGAAAAATCAGATTTATTGTGATTTTTTTTTTACAGTGTTGTCTTTATAGGTCTAGGAAACTTTTAGAACTAGCACTTGGCCTTATAATTTCATGTTTTTGACAATACACAGAAGAATATGAGTCGTATAGTTTCGTTTTAAACCCTAACTCTTCTTAAACTCCACCCCCCATCCCAGGGCCATCACTATAAGGACCAATCCCCTAAATATCAATGCATTTGCTCTTTAGGATAGTTAAAGATATATACAATTTAATGGTATTAGTGCAAAATAATCTTATTGGCTACTTTAATTTTTCTTGCAGTGCCTCAGTTGAATTAATTCAGTAACAGCCAGAAAGATAAAGTGGCTAAGGATATTATTGTTTATTGGTGACAGGGCATTTTTAAACCATGGAGTCTTGGTATGGGTTAATACCAAGTCTTTTTATCCTTGATCTCTCAGAGGATTCTCATAATTAATTGACATCTAATGAAATAATCTATTTATTAATAAATGTTAATAGTTTTCACTGTCAAAACATAAATATTGTTATTAGGACTAAGATGAAGTTGTTGAAATTATCTAAGTTTATTAAAGCTATGAGACACATAGATGTTACAAATTATCTCTGATTGTACCTTTAGCAATTTTGAACCTATTTTCAGGTCATGAGCAATTGGTAATAACAAGATTGCTCTTGGTAATTATACACTTGCAGATTTCTTAATAGTCTATCAGGTGGAATAACAATATGGAAACCCATTTTCCTATAATGCTCAGTCTCAGAAATGAATACTTTTTTTTCCTGTATAATGAAGCAGGAGTTTATTAGGCATGTCATCAGAGTTGAAAGGAAAAGTACAACAGACCTATTTCATGGTACAGTAGACTTTATATCCGAGAGCACTTCAGAAAGGAGATATTAGATTTACAGAAATAATCTTGTTTCAGTTTTTAGTCAAAATTACAACACATTCGAAGTCTGAGTACAAATTGATTCAAGCTTGAATTCATCAGGGAAGCTATCTAAATTGGTTAGATTGTATGCTTTCAAATCAGTTCCTTTCTTAGTAGACACTTCCTAATCATACACTAATCTCATTCCAGTGAAAGTATTTATTCATTCTCAAATAGTTGCACATAGCACTCTGAGGATACTAATGAGATACTGTGCATTCAACAACTGGGAGATGGACTATGTAATATCTGCTCAATCCTGGAGGATAGCAAATAGGATAGGCCATTCAAATATGATAAGTCATATTTAGCACATAGAATTCTTATTCTTGAAAGGGCATAGCACAGAAAGTTAGTGGTCTATTTCCTAATCTACTTTAAGTAGTTTATGAAAATGGCCATGTTAGAAAGAAAATGGCAATGTATTTTTCAAGAATTAAGATATCTACTTCCATCCCCACTAACCCTAATGATGTGTGTCTGCTGGATTAGAGCAAAGGAGAGAAGAAAAGCAAAGAGAAAATTGAGTGTATAAAAAAAAGGAAGAAAGAAATTATATATATAAAGAATTCAGATGGAAGTTTCAATTTCTATACTAACTTGAAGACCCCAGCACATCATTTTTAAAATCAGTATTAAAATATATATGTCTGAACCAAAAAGAGGATATTCGCCTGACTATCCGGACATACATAAATAATTGTACCTTTATAATCCCTGAATAATTAGTACCTAGGACAGAGACTAAAGCAGGGAAATACCATATTTAATGAAATCCAAGACATTAGAGATTACCAGATGCACCAGAAACTGATAAATATATCATCAACTGTTGGGTATTGTCTGGTTTTAGAAGTGATAATATGTGAAGAAATACAAAAAAAAAAAAATGTGCTTTAGATTGCATGAAATACTGTTGCGGTAAAAATTCAATGACTAATATTCTTGTATCAATTAGGGTCCAGAGAGGAGAGAGAAAATACTTTGGTAAATTAAAAAGGAATAATTTAGTAAAAAAATTATTTTAATTAGTGAAAATGATTACTAAAATGAGTAAAGAGACTTCTGAAGAATATTAGCATTAGAGCATTCCTATATTCTATAATATCCACAATGGCATGAAACATACCTAACTAGATGGACAGAATAATGTAAGAAGAGTACCATGGCAGAAGAAGACTTCTCCCAAAATTAATTATTTAAAAAAGTTACTATTTGGTTTTGATACCTTTAATATCTTGTGTTACATGTTATCGAATTAGTATAGATCCAATTAATAATTTAATCATAAGTTCAATAAAGTGGCTTAAAGAGGCAGCTGTTAACACACACATGGCAGAAAGCTAATAGCGTAAAAGTAGGGTTAAAATCCTCATTTGTACTGCTGTTTCTTGACCATTAATTCATATTCATGTAAAAAAAAATCATTGTATTTTTAAGCTTAATGGTGATTAGTTGACACTATGCTCTCATTGCTAACTTTTCTTATCCTCTTAGAACTTTTCCTGCTGTACTAAAGAGTTTAATGCCTGAGAAGTCTTCCTTATTCAACCCTAATTATGTAATCTTGGATAATGCCAACATTTATTTGAACCACTCACTATTTCAGTGCATATCTCATTTCCTCAACAATCTATTGTCCGAAGACCTTTACATCCAATTCACATCAGCTACATACTCATGGATAAGCCATGATATTGTCATCATCACAATACGGACATTCTGCAGATACATTGTTTTTCAATTAATAATTTGTGACCTCCATCACCTATCCTTATCACTCATTCTCAGTTTCTCAGTTTTACTTTGAATTCTAGGTCTTTATACCTTTTTTTCTTTCATTCCATAAAACCACTCTCTTGGAAATATTTCAATTCCTTTGTTGTTTTCTTTAGTAACATTCACCAGGTAAAGTAAAGCTTGGTCAGAGCTTCCTAACTGTGTGTTAATGTGCCAGTACATGGGTTTTAGGTTGGTCCAGATACTGATGCATGTAGCTCATCAGCAGGTGGCAATTTCCAAATTAGTCACATAATGTAGTCCAGCAATCTCTAGCTTCAAGGAGGCTTATCAGTGTGTATCATGTGTCATAAGACGTTACTATTTTTTTTGTGTGTGCATTCTGGTGTGAAAAAAAATGTTGGTAAATTGCTTTGAATCAATACAATAATCTAATTTGCTGGTGTTAAATTCTGCTAATAAACTATGTTCTCTAATATCTGTAAAATCTGATGCTGTTCATGAATCTTCTTAGATACCACTTTTCAAATTTCTCTATACTCCTTTAACCTTTAATCTTGCTAACATAACACAGTCTCAAGAGATAACCTAACTTTTCACTCCTCAGAGAGAACAACAATCATAGAACTCTATAAAACTGATAAAATTTTAAAATTTTTAAAAATTCTTTTAAATTTATTTATGATAGTCACACAGAGAGAGAGAGAGAGGCAGAGACATAGGCAGAGGGAGAAGCAGGCTCCATGCACTGGGAGCCCAACGTGGGATTCGATACCGGGTCTCCAGGATCGCGCCCTGGGTCCAAGGCAGGCGCCAAACCGCTGCGCCACCCAGGGACCCCAAAAACTGATAAAATTTTAATCTTCACATTTTACCACATTTGCTCTTCCTCCCATACCTCCCACACCCACACATACTCACTCTTTTCTTTTTTTTCCCCTTTAAGAGAGTAATATTACTCTTACACATGTGATTGTTAGTCTTTCCCACAGTTCTGAGGGCTCTTCCCCTATTATTTCTTCTCTTATATCTTGAATGTCTACAATTTCCCTTTTCATTGTTTTCTCTTATCAGCATTTAAAAATGTTCTGATCACAAGAAAACAAAACAAAGGAGAAAACTTCCATTGTTCACCATCTTCCATTTTTTCCTTTCCCTCTCTTTGCTGCCAACATTCTTAAAAATTTTATCTACACCCATTTTCTTATGTGTACTCAGTTTCAGTCACATGACAAGTAACTTCTGTCCCTTCTCTACAGAAACTGCTTTTTGCCAATGTGCCAATTATACAAGACATCATTAAAGATGAATTCAGTTTGTCATGTTTGAGTCCCTATCTTAGACAATATTGAGGTGGCATTTGTTAGTATAGATTCGTGTCTCCTATTTTAGGTGTACACTTCTCTTGGCTACAGTTCTTACTGTTTCTCTCCTTTGCCTAATGTGTCTTCCTGGTGTAGCTCTTCTTTTTCTACTCCCATCTTAAACATTGATAGACCTCAGCTTTGTCATGGGACCTCTTTCTCTTCTTAATCTGTACACATTTCCTGAGCAAACTCATACATTATGCTAAACTTATATTGTTCTTAAAAATTTTTACAGTCAAATCACTTCAAAGTATATATCCTCACCCTGAGTTTGCTTTCTGCAATTTAAAATCTCCAGTTAAAGATTTATTTATTTGAGACAGAGGGTGCGTGTGCATACATGCACACAAGTGTGAAGGCAGGGGCATAGGGAGAGAATTCTCAAGCCAACTCCCTGCTAAGCGCGGAGCAAAATGCTGGGCTTGACCCCAGAATCCTGAGATCATGAACTAAGCTGAAATCAAGAGTCAGAGAGGTAACGGACTGAGCCACCCAGGTGCCCCCCAAGCCCCCATTTATAAGGGAATATCTAAACAGCTATTGAAAGTAACTTAGGTGTCCCATGAATATCTCAAATTACACATATTACAAACTTCATACTTCATCTATCTCACCAAATGTTTGGATTCTAATTCTGTTTCTCATGAATGACACCAATTCTATAGAGATTCTGCAGCCAGAAACCTGATATTTCTCCCCCAGCACCTTCCTTTCATTAAGCAATGTGTAACTAACACATTGAGTAATTTCACTTCCCCTGATCTTGGTAGAGATAAAGTCAGAACAATTCTTAAATAATCTTCTAGTCCTCCTATGTTTCCTTCACCATTGCAACTACCTAGTTCTGAATGACATCAAGTCTCCCTTGAATTACAAAAACAACTATATGTGCAATCTACAAAACAAACAAACAAACTCACAGTAACAGATTGTAGAGAGTAGAATGGTGACCAGTGGGGTGCCAGGGGCTGGGTAGATGGGGGAATGAAATGAGGGTATTCATGTAAGATACACGTATGTGTATGTATATATATGATTCCTATATCTCTATAGGAATATTGTTCTGTAGGTTTCTGTTTATCTGTCTGTAGCTCCTATTGAACTGTAAGCAGAACTCTTTCTCTATTCATTATTTAATTCTCTATGCCTATTATCAATTTGATTTACAAATATTAAATGTGCAATTTTAATTATAAAATAAGGATAAAACAGAAAACAATGTTAAATGAATGCTGTTCAAATAAATGAGTATTCAAATATTTGTCATTTTAATTTTACAATTTATGTTTAAAATGACATTTACTATCTTATCTCTCTTCTTTAGGATGTACATAACAAAAACACACATTCATTTATCACTCTTGGACACACGGCTTTCATTTTCATTGTAACAAAGACTTTTTCAAAGCCACATAAAAGGAATGTATTTGTAATGGATTATGGCAAAATATATAAAGTATTCATCACAGGCTAAATATATATATATATATGATAATATAATTTTGAAAGAAAAATGCTTTCTTAAAAATACAAAAAAATTGCAAAGTCACCATAGAGAGCAAAAAACCCCATTATTAATACATAAATTAATGAATAGGAATTTTAATTTTCAGCCTATTCAATAGCAGAAAAATTGGAAAATTCACATAAAGTTAAAAATACATGAAATAGGATTTTGGACAAATGATGATAGTATTGGGAAAGTTGTTAAAGTTCTCTGAATATTCACCTCAAATCAGACAGCAATTAGATAATATACCCAAAAACCTATGTGCAGGATTTAAAACACAGTATCCCCATAAACAGGCACACACACCACGAACATCAGCTATTAAATATATTCACAAGAACTATGAACTCTGTGCCATATACACCTGTTCAAGTGATAGCAATAGAAAATAATAGAGTATCTTACAAACCTGAAGATAAGAGAATCCTCAAATTGTTATCATGTATTCACTGGAAAGCATAGCAAGTCAACTTGAAAACAACAGTGAGGCTTAGAACTGTTTGTCTATTCTTATAGGGTGACTACAAAGGAAAAACAATCAAAATGCTTTCAGAGAGGTGTAGCTGCATAAATTCACAAGACTACCACAGTTCTTTTTCTGAACAGGGCCCCACACTGGGGAGAAACTGTTCAAAATGGAATAGAAAGTGAACAGGATAGGGACGACAGAGATGGAGAAGGGAGATCAGACACTCTTAGGGGAGAAAGACAGACTAGGACATCAGGGTAGGCAAGCCGCCATATACTAGAACAGTAAACAAACTAATAACAACAACAAACAACAAAGGTGAGGTAAGGAAATCTAGCTTGATTTATTTCTATTTCTTAATGTTCAAAAAGACTATCAACATAAAATAGCAGAGTATCAAGGTTAGCTCCAACGCAAAGTTATTAAAAGAAAAAGAATAAGAAATATAATAATATCATTATGGACAATGAAAGTCTCTGAAATAATGAAAGAAAATGACAGAGCCATTGTCAAAAAAGCAGATCAAATCTGCAAAGAATTACTTCAAATGAGCTAAAAGACATTAAGAAAATATCATCAGCTATGAATGAACAACATACACACAAATTAGAAAAACTTAGTAATGAGGTCAAAGAACTCAGAAAAAAATCAGCAAAAGAAAACATTTCCAAAAAGAACATAACAAAGAATGAACACAACAGATAATTGCTTAGGATAATTAGAAGATGGAAAAAAAACAGAAATTAAGAAAGAAATGTAAAGGATTTGAGAGAGACAAATATTGAAAGTAGGCAACAAAGATTCAATGTATCAATTAAGGATTCCCTAAAAAGGAAAACGAAATTAAGGAAAACAGAAAACATCAAAAATTGTAATTCAAGAACACTTCATTTAGTGAAATTACTGCACTTCAAGGGAAAATACAACTTTTGGCCAGTAAGAAGGAAAAAAAAGCAGCAAGTGATTTATAATGGAAAAAAATTAGATTAACATCAAACTTTTCAATAGCAACTTTTCTTTTTTGGTATGCCAAAAGAAAATAAAATATTTAAATACCTGAGAAAATTTACAATATTTAAGAAAGAAAGAGAAAATGGGAACAGAGGATTTTATATCAAGCAAATGTACTCTCAAGTATAAAAAACACAGATCTATGATTATCAATACACAAGATTTCAAGGGTTTTTATTCCCATGAGCTCTCCCTGAAGAATCCTCTGGAGTCTAAGCTTTAGGCAACCAAAATAAGGAGAGACACTAACACAAGAATATGTTGCTAAGCAGTATACATGCATCTACTTGCAGGAATAAACTAAATGAAGGGGAAAAAAGGAAAGTGCACTGTATATGTTGCCAATAGGTTAAGACTACAGAGATATGGTATAAAAAATTAGAAGACAATGAAGAAAGCTCATGAACAAAAAATTTTTATAACTATGTTGATATTTTTATTTGTAATTTTGTTCTTTTATGTTTATACTGCAGAATAAAGTAAATGAGTAATAATGGGATATTGTGATTTGGTTATCCCTAGTATTCTTGAGACGAGGATTTTATTTTTTTTTTTTTTGAGGATTTTAAATATTAAACAATATACAGGTATTATACAGGAGATATTAGTATAAGATTCTATAATGATGAATTCAAATTGGTAGTTCCAGAAAGAATAAAGAAATTAAATTCTGCCACACACCTAAAAACATATTTTAAAAGTAGGAACAACTAAACAATGGTGTATAGGTATTTACAACTTAATGGGGAAAAAAAAAAAAAGGAAATAAAAAAGCATAAGAGTAATCCTGTAAAAACCAGACAAGTGGCTGCTTTTAGAAGGAGGGCTTCACATGGACACTGGAGGGTCTTCAGGGGTAGCTAGTAAGCTCAGTTTTTCTGCATGGTTATAAAGGTGTGTTACAATTCACCTTAAAATAACTTATTAAGGTATGCATTTATTTTTTTGTGATTTGTTTTAATACTAAAAACTGAAAATAAAGTGTGAAAATTGTTTTTAAATTTTGAGAGACAAACAAAAATAAGAGACATACAATTCCCTTTGAGACTACAATATGTTGATCCCATGGCAAGACTTGGTCCCACACTCTGCAATTATTCATTTCTGCAGCTCCTATTTTTCAGTCAATATAGGAATCTCAGGAACATAGCAGTTGTAGCATTAAGGGTTTTTTTTTTTTCACTAGTTGTATTGCATCTGAAAATTACCTTCCTGAGTGGTTTCATACAGTGCTGCCCTATTGGGGTGCCTGATTGTGGCCACTTCTACCCAAGGATTTGGCAAGACCTTGGAGAGACCATGGGGCAAAAATGTTACCAGATATGAACACCTCTTAGTCACTACTGCAAAGGGAATGTTTAGTAATTTTACATAGGTCATATTGTGAAATCCATTCTCAGGATACATTTCAACCAGGAACTTCTACTTCCCCTTTACAGTAGGGTGGAGGTGGGCACAAAATGGTAGAGAAGCAGTATACAAAAGGCAAACTAGAGTGTCACATCAAAGCAGTTAACAGAACCAAAAGAGAAGCTGATTCATGGGAGTGATTAGCCATCAGAGAAGGTTTTAAATGAGAACATTTTTAGGAATATAATTCACTGCCAAGCCAGATAAAGACATGCCTTTGTTTCAAGAGAAAAAAAAAAAAAAGACTAGGTAAACTGATATGTGCTTCACCAAACTATATAAAAGCAAAAGAAATATTCAGACAGGATAACTAAAAAATAAGACATATTGGCTAGGAGGTTCAGTAACTTCTCACGGAAGAACATGTTGAAGTGGTATTAAAATCACATGATATAATGCAAGTAGTCATTGTGTATAATTATACTAAAATTACTGCCTAATAAAATATATATAATTTTCATTTCATGTTGTGGATTCTCATCCAATCTTGTTATCTTCAGTATGTTTGTAGGAGGACTTAAAAGTTGTGAACATGAGTACTTAGTCACTGTTTTGAGCATTCTTGTCCCTTTAACACTATGTTTGTATCCTACCAGGAGTTTGGGTACATATGTTGAAAACCAAGGGCTTAATAATCTACCCACTTCTACGATTCACTGATTTCATCATTTAGCAAAACACTGTCTACAAATACTCACAATATTAAATGGTTTTGGTATCACCAGAAGCTTAAAAAATTCTTCACATTTTCAAAGCAGTAAATATTGCTTAGAGGATGAGAACATTATATAAACATTTAGGCTCTTAACCTGTATATTTTAACTACAATTTTAAAAAAGATTTTATATATTTATTTGACAGAAAGAGAGGGAGAGAGCACAAGCATGGGGAGCAATAGGCAGAGTGAGACGGGGGAGTAGAGTCCCTGCTGAGCAGAGAGCCCACTGTGGGACTTGATCCCCGGACCCTGAGATCATGAACTGAGCAGAAGGCAGATGTTTAGCTGACTGACCCACCAGGTGCCCCTCAACTACCTTTTAAACAATTCAACACAATTCATATTAGTTAATAATTTATGTGTTTTTTCTTGTAGTCTTAACTTTACTAAAAAGTTTCAGGAGAAAAAGAGACATTTTATTAATAATCTCTGAGGAAATTCAGGTTAAGTAATGTTTAGATGAACTCAGAAGATTATACTATTAGGTGTACATAGTGCATTTTCTAAATATTATTGTATAAATTTGTTTTAATCCAAAAATTTTTGTGATACCACCTTGTATAGAACTTTAGTTCCTGAATCTATGATATATACTTTTAGTTATTATTTAAAATCCAGTTAGTTAAAAAATGGTGTAGAATTAGTTTCAAGTGTTCAATATAGTGACTCAACAATTCTATACAACACCCTGTCCTCATCATGACAAGTGCACTCCTTAATCCCCATCACCTATATCACCCATCCCCCTACCACCTCCCCTCTGGTAACCATAGTTTGTTCTCTATAGTTAAGAATCTGTTTCCTGGTTTGGTTCTCTCTCTCTTTTCCCTTAGCTCATTTCTTTTGTTTTTTATATTCCAGGTATAAGTGAAATTATATAGTATTTGTCTTTCTCTATTTCTCTAGCTCCACTCATGTCTGTGCAAATTGCAATATTTCATTCTTTCTTACAACTGAGTATATTCTATTGTGTGTATGTGTGTGTGTGTATATATATACATATATATATCTTTTTCATTATACATAATGTATCATTATTCACATCTTCATCATACATATCATATACATATACACACACATACATATATGTATCATATCTTCCTCATTATACATAATGCTGCTATAAACATCAGTGTGCCTGTATCTCTTTGAATTAGGACTTTCCTATTCTTTGGGTAAATACCTGGAAGTGCATTTGCTGGATTATAGGGTAGTTCTATTTCTAACTTTTTTTTAACACCCGTATTGTTTTTCAGAGTGGCTGCAGCAGTTTGTATTAGTGAGGCAGAATCTGAGTTTTCAGAGTCTAATATTTCTAAGGAGAATCATATCAACTCTTGGAGAACTGTTAACACATCAGGTCTAGCCTGCACTGAATTGAAGATTTTCATTTGAAATGAAAATTCACTTAATAGGTCTAAAATATATAAATATCTGGTTATTTATCTGGCAGGCAGCTATGGAGAAATCTCACACTTCAATTTTTACAGGGCATGGAAGCACATTCATCAATGTCTATTGCAGTTTTTATCTGACAGGAAAGAAAATCAAACATTAAAACAGGAAATCAAGTTGGATTTGAGGAAACAGAAAGTTACTTTACAGTCCAAATGACAACTACATAACGTAACTGTAAGAGGTTGGTACCACCACAAATTATTTTTGCTGGACAGTTTTAAAGGTAAGGTTGAGGGATGCCTGGGTGGCTTAGTGGTTAAGCATCTGCCTTTGGCTCAGAGCCTGATTCTGGAGTCCCCAACCAAGTCCCACTTTGGGATCCTAGCATGGAGCCTGCTTTCCTTCCCTCTGCCTGTGTCTCTGCCTCTCTCATGAATAAATAAATACAATCTTTAAAATAAACAAATAAAGGTAAGGTTGATAGATTATAACTGTTATTTATACAAATTAAATTCTCCAAAGAAGAATGTCTACAGGGATCCCTGGGTGGCACAGCGGTTTGGCGCCTGCCTTTGGCCCAGGGCGCGATCCTGGAGACCCGGGATCGAATCCCATGTCGGGCTCCCAGTGCATGGAGCCTGCTTCTCCCTCTGCCTATGTCTCTGCCTCTCTCTCTCTCTCTTTCTGTGTGACTATCATAAATAAATAAAAATTAAAAAGAAAAAAAAGAATGTCTACAAAAATTGGAAATAAATTTAAAAACACATTTTTGTGACATTTTTATTATGGCATCTTAAGAAACTTGTTTTTATTACTACTTAAAATCAGGAAAAAAATAACTACAGCATGTTTGTGTTACATTTGTGTTATCTTTTGAAAGAGTCAAAGTATAAGGTACTATTTTGCTTTTTTCATAAAGACATTGGATAATGAAAAGCGAACAGAGTAAAAAGTATATGTCTCATCATAATTAGTTTATTCCTGCAACACATTTGTTATATATTCTTATATGATATACTCCTGAATGCTATACATATATTTTAAATGATAATATAATGTTATATTATAATAGTATATCTCTAATATAATATGCTAATTTATTAGTATCACTGCTCTGATTAAGTCTCACACCAAAAACAGATATTTCCTTTGTGATTTCTGATTCACTCTAAATAAAAGAAACTACATGGAACAGTTAAAAATGAATAAAAGAATTCTAATCTTAAATACAAATATATAGAAATGTTTTCTTTAAGATTTTATTTATTTATTTATTTATTTATTTATTTATTTAGTCAGAGACAGAGAGAGCACAAGCAGGAGGAGCAGCAGGTAGAGGGACACAAAGAAGCAGGCTGCCTGCCAAGTGGTGAACCCGAGGTGGGACTTGATTCCAGAACCCTGGGATCTTGATCTGAGGCAGAGGCTGACACTTAACCCACTGAGCCACCACGCAGGCACCCCTACATATAGAAATTCTTAGACACAAATTATGTAGCAATTCATAAAACAACATGTTAAAACACTTTTTTTCCATAGTAAATTATTTCTTTTTGCAGATGGTAATAAAAATATTTAACATTAACTGAACCTTTATAATGTGTGATGCAACACTCTAATTGTTTCATATATATGCTACCTCTGTACTTGAACATACATTTGTTAATAGCTATTATCATCATAATTTTATAGATGGAAAACGTAAGACTCAGAGAACTTACTCAAGGTTACATATTTAGAAAGTAATAAAATTATGATTCAATTTCAGTTTTATCTGAGTCTAAAGTTTGCGGCATTTACCCTTTACACAGAGTAAATTGCTAATCTTTCTGTATTGTCCCTCTCATGTCAGTCCAGCTAAGAAGGCCTGCTGAATACTTTGGGTACTGGCAACCTGGAAAGCAGTAATGTGTAGAAGAGAAATAGCTGTTGACCACATCTAAATGAACACAAATGGACTATCAACGTAGGTTTCCCAAAGATAGGCTTCCAAAATACACCTCCCAGATATGAAAAATGCTCATTGATGCCAAGCAACAAATCAGGTAGTAAATTTAACTGGGAATAAGGAATAAGCCTTAGAAGGAAGAACAGTAGTATTGTCCACACTAAACTGAGGTAGACACAGAAGTGAAATCACAATAATCAATGAGAATATAGGTTACCTATGCTCACCTGTAAACACAAAATACATCAAGAACAGAAGTAGCAGAGTCACACAAACAACTCCTCTGGAGCTTTTCATATACTAATAGACCAGGTTGTACTAGCTCTGGATCTGAGTGTGGACAAACCTATAGGGGATTGATAATTTTAACAATCAACTCTTTAACATTGTGGCCCCTGCAGAATGACCCTACACATTTCACGTTTTCAGTCAAGGAAGGTATTTACAAGATAGCTGCTTGAATTAAGGTCTTAATCTGTCACTATTAAAGAGAGACATAGGACTTCTGAGTGGCTCAGCGGTTGAGCACCTGCCTTCAGCTCAGGACGTGATCTGCAGTCTGGGATCCAGTCCCACTTGGGCTCCTTGCAGGGAGGCTGATTCGCTCTCTGCCAGTGTCTCTGCTCCCCACCCCCACCCTCTGTCTCTCATAAATAAATAAATAAATAAATAAATAAATAAATAAATAAATAAATAAAATCTTAAAAAAAAAGAAAGACAAATGAAATAAAATATTCAAATCTATGCTATTAGAGGCATTAGTTTTCTGATTTAACGAGCTAAGCTAATACTGCACAGAAGAAAGTATTCTATGTTTATAATAAAATTGCATGGTATAAATAGAAAAATGTAAGAACAGCTAATATAAACCCATTAAATTGATAATTAAATTAGATATATAATAGGAATTTTTTAAAATAGCAAACAGAATTAAAACTTAACATTAATTTCTTCTCAAAATAAAAATAAAATATTGAGGTTCTATTAGAGAGGAGGCCTACTGAGCATAGATAAAAGCCTTCTCATAGATGAGACTCTCTTTTTCTAGATCAATGTCACATAGATAGCAATTTCTTATAAACACATTTTCTCAAAAATCAAAACAATCATAGCAATTATTTTAATTTCTTTGATCTACCCTAAACCTAAGGTATCTATAAAATGTTTAAAAATGTATCATCCTATATTTCCAAGAGAGCAGCTTAAAATATTTTTTTAAGTGCTTTGAGGTAGTTTTAATGCTTCTGGAAAAAAATGAATATGTTTCTTCTTCAGATGATTTCAACTGTACTTTCTACCATAATTAAACAAGCAATGCTTAATAGTCACAGATGAAGAATTGTCAGAATATTATGTTATCAGGCTTCCTGTAAACAAGGCACTTTTGCTATTTCTAATTGATTGAGAAAGTGGTATTATTGACCCATAATTGATTTCTCTTTTCTATTTTGTGCAGCCTAGTGATTGTTTTGTGTGGTATGTTACTATAAGATGGTTCCTTAATTTAATTTTTGTAGTTTAAATAGCCTTATTGTATTCTAGCAATCCACATATTTATTTGCCAGCATGCACTTGATGTTTGCAGTCAGGCTTGGAATCTCATCTCCAACTGCTTTTCATCATTTATGGTAAACAAATCCCAAAAAAAGAGAATCGTAACTTCAATCAGAAATATTACAATATAAATTAAATATATATTTGTTAAGCCATCTTTCTTAATCCAAGATATTTTCTCTACAGCTCAATTATTGATAAAGTTATAGAAAGCAATGGCAACATAGAAGATGCAAAAACAAAGCAAGATTGCCAGGGAAGAAAATGTTTTTTAAGTGCTGCCTTGGAAACAAATTAGAGATTAAGGGAATGTGACTAATATCTGATATTTAAGTCAACCTAAGCCACTGAAGGTAATCATATTTATATGAATGAAGTTCTAAATGTGGACTGGCTAAAAAACCCAACCAATAATCCTGGTGGTTTTATAAGCATGTAAAGCACAGCAATTTGTATATACTATAAATAACTGAAGAGGCAAATTTAGGTATTTGTTGCTCTTGTAAGTAAAAACCACTTGCAAATAAAATTAGTGAATTTGATATCTAAAGTGGTCAGAGGGTACTGCATTCAATTCAAAGGCTTTGGTTTCTAATAAGAAATGCACTTTGTTTAATAGGAACATTCATGGATACAATGCCAATATGGTAGCCACTTAGCTGCATGTAGCTGATGAGCAATGGAAATGTGGCTAGTGCAAGACGATGTACATTTTTTAATTTATTTAACTTAAATTTCAATTTAAAAACTAATCTATTTTAGTTACTTGAAAAATTTTAAATATATTTGGACAACTTCACATATATAAATCTGTATTTTCAACCTTAAATTTTATAAAGTGCAAATATATATCAAGTAATTCCAATAAAAAATCAGCATCCAAATTAAGATGCTCAGTAAAAGACTTATCAGATTTCAAAGACTAACTAGAAAAAAGGATAAATGATTTTAGTAATGTTTTCATATTAATAATATACAAATACTTATATAAAAATTGAGTTAAATAAAAACTTAAGTTCAATATTTTTATGTTTAGTGTAGCTACTGAAAAAATTTGAATTATACATGTGGCTCACATTATATTTCTATTGGATAGAAATTGTAAATTTATAATATTTTATTTTATCATACAAAATATTATTTAATCAGCAAACAGAAATCTAGTGCATTAAATTTATATATATTGTTAAGAATATATTTTAAGCCAACTTATTTCAAATTCACTTACATTTTTCTCTTTTTTTTTCATTTTTATCTTCTTTTCATAGTCATATCTTTCCCTATACTGTTCCCACAACCAGAAATTCTGATAATGTAACCCACAGTGTTGTTTGATGGGGGCATAGTTGAGAGAGAAAAAAAAGGAAGGTAGAAATACTTTAGACTTTTATTTTGTCACAGTATATGATTCTATTTGATTTGATTCCTATCATTAACAAGAAATGGCAAAGATTAAAGAAAAAAAATAAGTGGGAACAATAAATATTCAAAAAAAGGGGGAATGTGAGAACACTGGCATGGAGAACCTATCAGTCTATAAACCCTGTTCCCCAGAGGTCACCACAGAGCCCATGTTTCCTCCAAGGAATTTGTAAGAGAAGCACCACAGGGATCTTTCAGAATAGGGGGAGGGATAGAGCCCTCCACAGACTGACATTTAGTCAAGCCAGGTCCAGAGTTACAACCTGTATCATAGTAGTACTGGTGGTATTAAGAAGTGAACAACTGGGAGAACAGTCTATAAATGTACTTGAAGTACACAACATTGGCAACTCTCCTTTTATGGCTGAAAGAATGGCTTCTAGTACTTATTTACTAGCAAATGATATGATAATTTGTCATTGCCTCAGGATACTAGGGCCTATTATGGACAGGCCAAAGAATCTGTGAGCTGCATAAGATAAATTTTGAGAGAGTAAGAACTGATATGCTTGGGTCTGCAAGTCTAAAAAAAAAAATCTCAAGAAGGGCACCTGGATAGCTCAGTGGTTGAGTGGCTGCCTTTGGCTCAGGTCATGATCCTGGGGTCCTAGGATGGAGTCCTGCATTAGGCTCCTTCTGATCAGAAGCCTGCTTTTCCCTCTACCTATGTCTCTGCCTCTCCCTCTGTGTTTCTCATGAATAAATAAAATCTTAAAAACAAACAAACTCAAGTATTATTATTTTACTAAAACAGACAATGGTGAAATTTTTTCTTTTTTCTAAGCTGTTCATTGATTTAAAAACATAAAGTAAATAAAATATTTAAAAAATAAAGAAAAATTGTTAGCTAAATCCTTAATTTTTCAGTCAGCTGATTACAAATTGAATATGTTTTCTCAGGATGATAATATGCCCTAATAGTTAAAAAACACCAAATTCTGCATCATTTGGCATCTTTTTTACATTTTCTCCTTTGTTTCCCTGATTTTATTTGAATTTTATAACCCCTGTAGCTTTTCATCTACATTTACAAATTCATGTAAGAGTAGAGCCTAAAAAAAAACAAAACAAAAAGTCTGCCTTTAAATCTATACGAAGAGAAATGCTCTTACTGAAATCATAGCTGTTTCTCAAAGCAGATCTCATAGTTATGACCCATATTCTTTCATTTTAATAGCAAATATAATACAGCAATTTTGATATTGGCTTCATCATGAAGTACTACTTTAAGTGGTCAATACATTTTTTTATTAAGAAACATTATAGTGTTGATATGATAATAATGAAAATACCTTATATGCTTATTATATATCAGGTACCAAATGACCATTTCTCTATTTTAGAGACTCCTTAAAAAACTCCTCTTAGTAAAATCACTGTCATTTCTACTTCAAAGATAGCAAAAGCAAGCTTCGTGAGGATAAATAAATAATCTAAGGCAACAACTGAGATATATTGGAGCCTTGACTCTTCCAAGCTTCTGCTTCCAAGTTCATGCCCTTACTCATTATGTTATTCTGGCTCTTTTAATTTCCACCATTTGATATTTTTATTGTAAATATATAATATTTTATTTTATTATACAAAATATCATTTATTTGAAAATTCTTAATATTACTTGGTTACTTGAATAAATCATTCAACAAACATCAGATCTATGTTTGCTTTTATCCTATCCTACATTCAGTTAAAAAATGAGAAAAATAATTTATTGATGCAATTGTTACTTAAAAAAACCGACTTTCATGTTGTTTTCTTTGGCTTTGATTGTCAATATAGTTTTAAAGTTCAAAAAGACATTTGTTTTTTTAAAAAAAAATGTTTAATTGACTTCTTTTTTTTAATTGACTTATTTTCAATCAACATTTTTCTATGAATCTTGAGATTACTATCTATACATGGGTCAAAATCCCAAGAAACATGAATTTCTGGGAATATAAGGCTTCTTGTGCCAGGAACTGCTGAAAAACCTTTACTCCAATATTTGACATTTTACACTCCTCTAAATGTATTCTAATGCATGGTCACGCTACAAAATGACTATCATTAGTGCTGTCACAGGCCATGGCTGTGGGAAGACCATGACTAATGCTAAGCTATCAGCACTGTTGATGCAAGGTGTATTCTCATAATTTCTCAAACTGACCATGGAACCAATTTCCACTGATCCCTAAGTCATAAAACTTTACAATTATCCAGAGTTCATTAATAATGTATTACAGTTCTCATTCTCAATCAGAGTTTAATCAGACCCATGTCTCACAGGAAGGTTGACAAGTAAGCCACAAAATTATCCATATAAATGTCAAGATTTATTTTCCTAACATAAATGATCTAACCTAGTCAAGCATAGTTAATAATAAAATCACTCTCTCTGAGATTACCATTCACCTGATTGTCATACCCATTTTGGCCTTATATCTTAACCCCTCTAATGGTGGAGGTTATGGATATGGTCCACATAAATAGACCAATTTTATATGAGTCATGTTCATTTTTATATTAAGAAAATACAAAACCATGAATACATATAATATTGCTTATTACTTGTTTGAAATATGCACAAAACCAAATAGGTCATTTCATGCCAGTGAGATAAATATTAAGAAGGAAAAAATATGTTAAAACAGTAATCTTTGTAGATCTTTCAGGCTTCCATCCTTGCCAAAATTATAATGACAGATTTCTACTTTAAGTACAGAATCTCTGAATACTTCTTTTTTTTTAATACTTCTAAATAGCGAATTATGTATTAAGACATTCTTTAAAAGTAACTGCATTGGAAAACAAAAACATAATCTTGCATCTACACTCTACTTTTCCCACATTCTGTGAATAAAAGCATTTGGTATTTTAATAATAAAGGATGTATTTAATAAGCAGATTCTGAGTACTTGCTGTTGTCTATTCATTATTAAACTATCTACCCATGCTTGATGTATTTTGATCATGCCATAACTTGAAAAACATATATGATTTTCTCTACCATAAATATATGAATTCTTAATTTTCTAGAAAGGTAACACATTAGATAACTAATTAAACATTTATCAATTTAAGAAAATGTATGCAAGAGTATAATTTATTTGCTTTTGGAAGATTGATGGAGATAAACACATAAATAGATATATAAAATAAACAAATGCAGATAAGATTTCAGAAACAACATATTGATTGGGAAATACTAGACTATCTTTCAAGCCTGCTAGTGAAGAATTTTAATATCTTCTGCCAATTTTTATATACCGTCTGTCTTAATAAAAACACATTGTTTAGTGCAGTTTCCCTTCTGGGCATAAACAGACAAATTTGTTGACACAATTCTGACAGCTCCATTGAAGCAGAGAACAGAACTGCATTCATTTACTCAATTTCCACAATATTGGACCTACAAATAGGTCCTTTAAAAGAGGAAGAAAACTTTTTAATATAGATACTTAGAAAAAATCAGTATTATATAATTTTACTTCAGCAGATAAATAAATCAGTATGGATTAAACAAGAATTTAAAAAGTAAATGTATTTTTCTTTCCATTGACTTATTTTATCTTAGCTAAACAATTTAAATTTCACATTTCCTAAAGTTAAATTGATAATACTGATAGAAATCTACAGGGAGTATTCAGTCCTAGGACTCTACACATGACTGCCAAAGTTGTGATACATTTAGGATCACGTTAGTAAATCTGACTTCTATTCAATGTTTTAATAGTAACATCTGACATCACAAATATTTCATAATAATGACCACTTATTTAACCGTCTTACCTTAATCTTTTATATAATTTCCTTCAGTTAAACCCTCTTTCCTTAATCATTTATATAATTTCCTTCAGTTACTTTATTTAATCCTTTCCTTAATCATTTATATAATTTCCTTCAGTTACTTTATTTAATCTTATCTATTTTCTTTTCCTCCATTCACTTAAATTCTTCTAGATGTATACACCTGTGATATTGTGATTTATCATAAGAAATATACATTTGGTCCTCACCAAGTTTTTGGCACAGAAACCTAAACTCCTAAAATGATTGGAATTCCCTATGCTGAGAGTAATAAACCTGTCTCTTGTTATGTTAATGTGTTGACTTTGAAACTTGCCAGGGGGACCAACCAGGAATATAGGGGAATCACATTCAGTTCCACCCCCTGATATCCAGGGAGGAGTGAGGGGCCAGAAATTGAATTCAATAACCAATAGCCAATTATGTAATCAATCATGCATATGTAATGAAGCTTTGATCAAAAAAAAAAAAGTAGAGCATTCATAAAACTAGTAGGATGGGGAACCAGAACGCCTCAACATGCCGTAGTCTAGGCTCTAAATTCCATGAAGGCAGAAGCTCTTTTGGGGGGACCTCACCATATGTATCTCTTCATTGGTTGTTGATTTGTATCCTTTAATATGCTTTGTAATAAATCAGTAATCTAGTGAGTAAACAGATTTCCCGAGTTCTGTGAGCTGTGCTAGCAAATTAATCAAAACCAAAGAGCGGGTTGTGGGAACATCTGATTTATAGCCATTTTGTCAGAAGTACAGGTTACAAACTGGTCTCATGATTGGCATCGTGAGTTAAAGGGATTTATTGGAACCTCCAATCTGTAGCCAGTTGGTCAGAAGCACACATGGCAACTGAGCTCTTAACCTGTGGAATCTGCTACTATCTTTAGGTAGATAATGTTGGCAATAAGTTGAATTCTATGATCTCCATCAAATGTCAGAAAACTGGTGGTGTGCAGAGAAAATCTCCCCAACATTGGAATTGAGTGCAGAACCTATAAAACACTTAATTAATAAACTATTTCTTTTGTTGATCCTGGTCTCTAATTGTGCTTTCTTTTTTGGATTTTATTTAAAATGTCTTTCATAATAAAATACTTCCATACATTTGTATAATATATGCTAGTAGAATAGATATTTAAACTATTTATGTAACATAAAGATGTTACTTAATAATTAATTTATTAAATTTGTATATTTTCTGGACCACATGTTGATATGTATTATGTTTCCCAAATATGAATGACCATATATGCCAAAAGTCTTTTAGAAAAGACTACGTACTATTAGAAATATCTTCCTTTTTAAATTAAAAAACATGCTGACAAGGAAAACATTTATATTTATAAACCTCAGTTAATCACTGTTAAAAATCAGTTAATAGTTCATGGCTAATCCAGGGCTCACTCCCAAATGACATACAAACTAACCTAGCTGCAGGAGAAATGATAACGCTATTATATTCTGGTCTTCTCTTAGAATCCCTAAAAAGATTCTTGAGCCTTGCAGAATGAGTTACAGTCAACCTCTAAAAACAGGTTCTTTGTCACTGCAAACCAAGTTCATTTGTTGTGACAATTGCCCTTAGTTTACTATGAATTTAAAACACAAGAGTAAGCACAGGTGAGTCATGTTCAAGTGTTAGAGACAAACTGGTTGCAATTATTAGGTAAAGCTTGCCCTCATAATCTTTTTTTAGTATAAGTGCTGTTGAAGTGAGCACTTGCCCTCATAATCAATCCACCTCATGTCCTTTAGAATGTGAAATAACTTTCACGTGGATCACCCACATAAGTGTGGGCTTTCTCCTACCACAACAGTAAACACCAGAAGAGGAAAGTAGAACCCAAAGTGATATTTCATTAATGTCACTTTTTAAGATGTAAACAAGATCTGCCCTAGGAACTATTTTATCTAAATATCCCCCTTCACTCTAGTGTATTCTATTGTCTGGTATACAGTTTTAAGCCTAATGCCTCCAAACTGGCTTAAAAGTCATATGCTAGGTCCTTCTCTGAACTAAACTAATCTCATCCCTAATTTAAATGTCATGGATGGGGAAATCATAATTTGGACCAAATTCTTAGACCTGTAAAAATATAGGGGTTTTATTTCCCTTCAATAATCTATAATTTAAATACAAATGTCCAGCTTTTAAATTTGTCAGCATTTTCATGATATTTACATTTGTAGGTAAATGTCTATCTCAATGAGCATTGTGAAAGCTTAAGAATAATTTTCAAAATAAAATTAGTATTTTCGGAGAAAAACCTACAGAACACAGCATTCTAAAAAAGTAGAAGGAATGTGAATCAAGAAAGCAAGCATTCTGGAAGAATTCAGGAGTATGGATTGCTGGAACCAGGGGAAGTTCTGGTCATGGTACACAAATTGCAGGCAACGTCTTCCCAGGGCAAGGCATACAGGGATTCTACTCTTACTGAATTGTCAGGATACTGAGGATATTATAATCAAATATTAAAGAAGCTAATTAATCTAGGCAATGTCATTTGATCTTTCAACTGGTGAACAGAAGACAGTAGTAAATAAATAAACACTAGAGTTGTGAGTGAAGCTGGAACCCATGACAAAGACTAAAAGTAAAACTAACAAGAAATGGAAAATCACTAGAGTAACAGGCATCCCCAAACTCTGATATGACTATTACTAAGGCTGTATTCCAGAGTTTTCTTACTAAAATTACAACATTCAATAAGAGGATATTAACAATTCAGAACATCTAGGGGTGATTTCATATGAGGATCTACATCTATTTCTCAACATTCTTATTCACTTAGCTTTCTTTATATAGTATATAGTAACTTTATATAATAAAATTTATATAAAGTAATTTTACTTTCTTATATAGTAATTTTATCATTACTATCTTTGGATCCCTTTTCAATGGAAGAAACATCCATAGTCCCACCAAATTTTCCCAACCAAAAGGAATATACAAATGAATGACCACTGTATTTTAAGCTAGCCAGAAAAAGGATATATGACTTTCTGGGTGATTTTGAATAGGTTGCTTAAAATGGAGTAAGGCAAATTCCCAATTTCTTAAAGGAAGAGAATCTAATAGGATAACTTAAATATGCCCAGTAAAATTTATGGTGATGATATTGTTCCATCTAATTCTCTCCTTTGATCAAAATTATTCAATGATGTTTTTATATTCCCAGGACACAATTCAAATATCTCAACTAGGAACTCCTAGTTCTTTCCATAATGTCTTCTTCAACAGTCCTTCCATATTCACTTCACACTGCCCCACTTTATGTAACTTTGATGTAGTCTCATTGAATTATCACATTAATTCTTCTTTTGCTATACCTGCCTTGGCTCCTTCCTGCTTCTTTCCACAACTCTGAACAAGCAGATCTACCTTCTCCTTCAAGGACCAATTCAATATTTATTCCCTATAAAATAACATTTCTATACTTCTCCCCTTCTTCCTCCCTCCACATAAAAGAAGTTTCTCCCTCCTCCTGCCTCTGGATCTAACCTTTCCTATATCTTATGGAATACTTGTCTCTGTGTATCTTCCCTTGTCCTATTTTTTTTTCTTTTTTTTTCTCATATTCTCCTCCTCCATTATCACATTTCCTTCACAATTTTTATGATCCTTATATGAAATTAATCAGACATTAAAAAGAAAAAGATTAAACATTCTATATGTACCTTAGGCACAAACAACTTCCTTTGTTCTTTCTAGTTGCACTACTGCTATATACATTTGGCATAAATTTCAGTTGTTTTCTCCCCCCCTTTTTTTTTGCTTATCATAGATCACATATGGAAATAATAAAAAACACCAGGCAATACATGTGGGAATGAAAAGAGAATGACAGCAGAGATTTTTTTCAAAAGCTTAAAAAATCAGTTCTTTGTACAGACACTACAAGGACTGAATTATTTTGAGATCGGTGAACACAGCATTCATACTGAAAGAGCAATAAGACTGTGTGAGCCTACTGGAAAACAACTCATGACAGTGGAATTTAGTTCAAAGTGCTAAACTGTAAATGAGAGCTTTGTCTGAGTTATGATATCTTCCTCAAAATGTATTGTTTTATAAATTTCCACCACATATGTATGAACATAAACACATGCTTGTACATGTGCACACATACATGCATACTCACACATGCTATAGAGACTATATCTGTTTTTGTATATATATGTATATATATGCATATATATTATTCTGTAAATAATACTATTCTGTATATATACAATTTTGTTTTAATCCAGTATAATTCTGTGTGTATATATATATATATATATATACTCTTTTCTCTATGTATATAGGTATATATATTTTTTGTTTTAACACATTAACAATTTCCAGGAAATAGTGAATAGTGAAGATGCTTTTAAATGTCTCATCCTAGTGTACTCTCTTTGTATAGTAGATCTTGTATCCCACTTCAGCTGCTACCATATTTCTCCCTTTGCATTACTGCAGATCTTGAAAGCAACCACGTTCATTGTCTTTAATTACTCATTCCTATTGACTTTCTTATTAACTTCAGTTTAGCTTTTTTAGCCATTATTTCATACAAACTACTCATTTTATAGTCATTGATGCCCTTTTTATTGCCAAATCTAGTTAGGTACTTTTAGTTTCTGAACTTTGCTTACCTATGTTCAGCATTCATATTATTAGCTATTTCCTATTTCTTTCTTTTTTTAAATTTTAAATTCAGGTTAGTTAACATATAGTGTATTAGTTTCAGGGTAGAGTTCAGTGATTTATCAGTTATACAACATCCAGTGCTCATTACATCAGATGCCCTCCCCAATGCCAATCACCCAACCCCCCCCCACTTCCCCTCCAGCAACCTTCATGTTGTTCATTACAGTTAAGAGTCTCTTATGGTTTGTCTCTCTCTTTGTTTTTATCTTATTTTAATTTTCCTTCCTTCCTCTATGTTTATCAGTTTTTCTTAAATTCCACATGAGTGAAACCATGATATTTGTCTTTCTCTGACTTATTTCATTTAGCATAATACACTCTAGTTCTATCCATGTCATTTTAAATTGCAAGATTTCATTCTTTTGATAGCTGAGTAATATTCATTGTATATATATGCCACATCTTCTTTATCCATTCATCTGTAGATGAACATTTGAGCTCTTTCCATATTTTGGCTATTGTGGACATTGCTGCTATAAACATTGGAGTTCATGTGCCCCTTTGAATCACTATTTTTGTATACTTTAAATAAATACCTAGTAGAGCAATTGCTAGATTATAGGGTAGCTGTATTTTTAACTTTCTGAGGAACCTCCATACTGTGTTCCAGAGTGGCTGCACTGGTTTGCATTTCTACCAGCAGTATAAGAGGGGTCCCCCTTCTCTGCATCCTCAACAACATCTGTTGTTTTCTGTCATTAATTTTAGCCTTTCTGACAGATGTGAGGTGGCATTTCATATGATTTTGATTTGTATTTCTCTGATGATGATTTGGGTATTTTTTCATGCTTCTGTTAGCCATTTATATTTCTTTGGAGAAATGTCTGTTCCTGTCTTGCCTATTTAAATTATTTCCATGCATTGATTCATGACATTACACATCTGTGCAACATCTGTGTTAGGTGACCTAACTGGCTGCATCGGCCCAATCTCCTGCCCAATTGTTGGCTCTCCTTTCTCTTCCTATCCAATGGCAATTTGTAGATTTGTATGAGTGTTAGCACATGTCAACATTCTCAGTAGTTGGATGAATGAGTGGTTTAATCCTAAAGTGGAGAGATTTGAGCCATGGGCCAGAGCATACACTAAATCCCTAGTACCTATGGAGTGAGCTGCCAAGCATTAAAAGGGGTATGTGTATATATATGTATACATGTACATGTATATATATATATATATATATGCATGTATGTATTAATTCAATATATATAATTAATAAATGAAATCCTATAGGTTTTCATCTTTAATGTTCTGACCATATTCTTCTTTATACTGTAATAATTCACATACATGTAACTCATCAAAGATGCAATAACATCTTTGTGGATCAGAAATGTATCAGATTTGATTATAGATTCTTTATAGTGCAATACAGAGAGCTTTTCAAATAGAAAGTATTAATTAAAACCTACTAAATAAATGAAAATGGGAGAGAAGTAAAAAGACAAGTCATAGGAATGGCTAATGATCTTTCTGATGGGGTATCATAACTGCAAATCATTTGAAAGGCATTATAGAATTATATACGTTATATAATCCAGAACATGAAGCTGTTATCCCCAAAATCCTTTTCTTCTATTTACTGGTTTTTAAAAAATATATTTTATTTATGTATTTTTAGAGACAGAGAATGAGCAGGAGAGTGGGACAGAGAGAGAGAGAAAAAGAGTCTCAAGCAGACTCTGTGCTGTGTGGAACACAACATAGAGCTCAATATCACAATCCTGAGATCATGGCTTGAGCTGAAACCAAGAGTAGGTTGCTTAACTGACTGTGCCGCCCAGGCCACCCATCTTGTACTTACTCTTAAATCTCTGGAAATTAGACTAACATCTCTATGCTATTGTTTTCTAGTTTGTCCACTGGGGATAATAATATTAACCCCTTAAAAATGAGAAGAATAAAATGCTCTAACAGATAAAACGTATAGCAAAGGACCTAGTATGCAATAAGTATTCAATGGCATTTATTATGTATTAACACAACCTCCATGGAGTCATTATTCCATATACAATATTTTATGCTCATTTCTTGTCCCTTAAAATAATTTATACATGATTAAACATGTATTTTTAGGATGTAAGAAATAAACATATTAATAATATATTAATATTATTAATAAACATATTAATAAATAATAAATAAATATAATTTTTAATAATATTTCTAGATAGTCTCTTCAATAAAGGTACTGAGCTAATTAGATATTCACATGTAAAAGAATGAAACTAGATCCAAATCTTATACCTCTCACAAAAATTAACTCAAAAATAATTAGGGACTTATTTTTATTTTTTTTGTTTTTTAAAGATTTAATTTATTTATTTATGAGAGACACACAGAGAGAGGCAGAGACATAGGCAGAGGGAGAAGCAGGCTCCCTGTGAGGAGCCTGATGTAGGACTTGATCCCAAGACCCCAGAATTACAACCTGAGCTGAAAGCAGAGCTTAACCACTGAGCCATCCAGGTGTCCCAGATTTTATTTATTTATTCATGAAAGACACAGAAGGAGAGGCAGGCTCCCCAGTGGGATCCTGATGCAGGACTCAATCTCAGGACCCCATGATCATGCCCTGAGCCAATGGTAGATGCTCAACCACTGAGGCACCTAGGCGTCCCTTGTTTTTCATTTCATTGGCCATTTGATCCTTTTATACCTGACAAATAAATGTTTCTTTATAATGAAAATACTACCTCCAATTTATAGAATATTATGTGTTGTACAATACTTTCATATTCTGTGAATTGGCCTCCACTCTATTATACTGCCCCTCAACAACTTGTACCACAAGCTCCCCAACTTGGACACTCCTCTTCTATGACTGTCCTTTCTCTGTCTCCCTCATTGACTCTCTTCTGCTGCCGATGGTGAAATACACATATTGTCAAGGAAAGCCTTGTTCTTTCTAGAGAATTCATGTGTTGTATATGCTAATTCACACTTCTGACTTCAAGCCAAAAGTATTAAAATTTTAATTGTCTGTGGAATATACCTGTTTCATACGCATCTCAACCTTAAAATGCCCAAATGGGAATCCTCCTGCTTATTCCCTCCTAATAGCTAGACTTAAATACAGCTCTGTTAAATACATCGTAATTACCTAGTCACTATATCTGAAAGGTTAATATCATTAATTTCTCTCCCCTCATCTGCCCAAACTGGTCACAATATTTGGCTAATATTACTTCAGGTGCTTCTCACATTTAGCCCATCACCTCCATCTACATTACTGCTTCCTTAATCCTAGCCCTTAACATCTCTCATTCTGCTATTATGCTGGTTTCCTGAAAGTTATACCTTGATTATTTTTTTAAATTTTTTTAAATTTATTCATAGAGATGCAGAGAGAGAGAGAGAGAGAGAGAGAGGCAGAGACACAGGCAGAGAGAGAAGCAGGCTCCATGCAGGGAGCCTGACGTGGGACTCGATCCAGGGTCTCCAGGATCACGCCCTGGGCTGCAGGCGGCGCTAAACCGCTGCGCCACCGGGGCTGCCCTATACCTTGATTATTAACTCTTGTTAATCTATTCTCTTTCTACTTCTCAAGAGTGAAAGCTAACCATTCTCCTCTTTGAAAGTGTAGTTTGGTTCTCCAATGCCTTATTGGTAGAGTTAACACTGTTCACTTTGCCATACAAATCATTTCACGATTTAGTTATAGCTAACTCTGAATTCCCTGCATCTCTGCCTCACCACATTGATTATAGTTTCCCAGGCTTATTAAATTATTTCTCTACTTCACTACTTTGGACATGTATGAAAATTCCCTTCACTGAGGAACATTCTTTCTACTTCATCACCCCTTCCTCTCCCTATCATCGATTTTTTGCCCACATCGCCCTGTGTAAAAATTTCTATCCATTCTTCCAATATCCTCTCACATAGAACATTTTCAGTGACACCTTGCAAGACTTCCCTAGAGAGAAAAGTTTATCTGTCTTGTGTCCCTGTAGCTCTTCTATCTCTGTCAGTATACTGTAGATTATGGCCTACTTTATCTTCATATAATTATACTTCTCATAGTAGGCTCTACGCTTCTTGAAGGTATTCTATTATAAAGACTAAGAGACTGAGAGACACATAAATTAAAATCCTGGCTTTGACAACTCTAAGCTGCTGACTTTTGAAATTTGTATAAACTCTCTGAGTATTAGTTATCTCACATAAAAATGGGGATACTGATCCATATGTTTCCAGCTGATTGGATGATCTTTTAAAGATTTTATTTATTTATTCATGAGAGACACAGAGAGAGGCAGAGACATAGGCAGAGGAAGAAGCAGGCTCCCTCTTGGGAGTCTGATGCAGGACTCAATCCCAGGACTCTGGGATCATGATCTGAGCGAAAGGCAGGCACTCAACCACTGAGCCACCCAGGTGCCCCTGATTGGGATGATTGAAGTAGAGACTATCTAAAGTGTTTAGTGAATTCAAATCTTATCATTAGAAATAATAATATTACTATTACTTCATGATTAAGGCAAATCATGTGCTCAAAAAATTGCTTCATAAATCAATGTTTTTCACAGTGATTTTATAAAATGCTCAGGAAAACTACACCCAAATTTAAATACCAAAGCAAAAAGGTCCCTAATTAAAAAAAAAAAAAAAAAAAAAAAAAGGTCCCTAATAAGATACATTTCTTATCTGTGTTCACAAGATTGATGATTGATAGGTCTAAATTTAGAACACAAATTTTCTGATGTTTTGAATGTTTTCTATATTATGAATTTCATATTTCTACTTTATGAAGGTATAATCCTATAAAGGTTTCCTGTTTTCAAAAAACTATAGTAGCCAGGCACATATACCTGTAGCATCAACAGATAAAATAAGTATTTCTGTGTATGCAAGATAAACTTCTATAAAAGATCCAACATAAACAGATCAATTGACTTCATGAAGTTGGGCCTTCCAGAATAATCTTAGAATTTAATTATATTTTTAAAACAAAATGGGGCATATCCAAAAATTTCATATTTTTGTCATTTTTTCTAGTAGTTTACCTGCAAAATATGTTTCAGAATTGTTTCTTTAAAGACAGTATTTAGGTGATCCCTGGGTGGCTCAGCAGTTTAGCACCTGCCTTCAGCCCAGGGCATGATCCTGGAGTCATGAGATCGAGTCCCGCATCAGGCTCCCTGCATGGAGCCTAATTATCCCTCTGCCTGTGTCTCTGTCTCTGTCTGTGTGTGTGTCTCTCATGAATAAATAAATAAAATCGGGGGGGAGGAGCAAGATGGCGGAGGAGTAGGGTCTCCAAATCACCTGTCTCCACCAAACTACCTAGAAAACCTTCAAATTATCCTGAAAATCTATGAATTCGGCCTGAGATTTAAAGAGAGACCAGCTGGAATGCAACAGTGAGAAGAGTTCGCGCTTCTATCCAGGTAGGAAGACCGGGAAAAAGAAATAAAGAAACAAAAGGCCTCCAAGGGGGAGGGGCCCCGCGAGGAGCCGGGCTGAGGCCGGGGCGAGTGTCCCCAGGACAGGAGAGCCCCGTCCCGGAGGAGCAGGAGCTGCACCAACCTTCCCGGGGGAAAGGGGCTCGCAGGGAGGTGGAGCAGGACCCAGGAGGGCGGGGATGCCCTCGGGCTCCCGGGGACACTAACAGACACCTGCGCCCCGGGAGAGTGCGCCGAGCTCCCTAAGGGCTGCAGCGCGCACGGCGGGACCCGGAGCAGCTCGGGGGGCTCGGGGGCGGCTCCGCGGAGGGGGCTGCGCGGCCCGGGAGCAGCTCAGCCGGGCTCGGGCAGAGGAAGAGGCTCCGTGCAGAGGGGCCTGCGCGGTTCCAGGAGCAGCTCGGAGGGGCTCGGGCGGCGGCTCCGCGGAGGGGGTTGCGCGGCCCGGGAGCGCGAATCCACCAGCGCAGGCCCCGGAGCACAGGGCGCCGGGACACAGCCCAGGATCCCGCCTCCCCCGGGACAGGCAGAGGCCGGGAGGGCCCAGGACAGCGAGGACGCTCCTGCCCCGAGCTGAGCAGATCAGCGGCCCCGCCCCGGAGCCTCCACGCCCTGCAGACGGAGTTCCTGCCGGAGCTGAATCCAGGTTTCCAGAGCTGCCCCGCCACTAGGGCTGCTCCTCCTGCGGCCTCACGGGGTAAACAACCCCCACCGAGCCCTGCACCAGGCAGGGGCACAGCAGCTCCCCCAACTGCTAACACCTGAAAATCAGCACAACAGGCCCCTCCCCCAGAAGATCAGCTAGACTGACAACTTCCAGGAGAGGCCAAGGGACTTAAAGTACACAGAATCAGAAGATACTCCCCTGTGGTTCTTTTTTTTTTTTTTTTTTTTTTGTTTTTTTTTTGTTTGTTTGTTTTGTTTTTTTTTTTTTTTTTGCTTTGTTTTGCTTTTTGATTTGTTTCCTTCCCCCACCCCCCCTTTTTTTCTCCTTTCTTTTTCTCTTTTTCTTCTTTTTTTTTCTTTCGTTTTTTTTCTCTTCCCTTTTTTTTCTCTTTCTCTTTTCTTTCCTTCTTTCTCTCCTCTCTTTTTCTCTTTTTCCCAATACAACTTGCTTTTGGCCACTCTGCACTGAGCAAAATGACTAGAAGGAAAACCTCACCTCAAAAGAAAGAATCAGAAACAGTCCTCTCTCCCACAGAGTTACAAAATCTGGATTACAATTCAATGTCAGAAAGCCAATTCAGAAGCACTATTATACAGCTACTGGTGGCTCTAGAAAAAAGTATAAAGGACTCAAGAGACTTCATGACGGCAGAATTTAGAGCTAATCAGGCAGAAATTAAAAATCAATTGAATGAGATGCAATCCAAACTAGAAGTCCTAACGACGAGGGTTAACGAGGTGGAAGAACGAGTGAGTGACCTAGAAGACAAGTTGATAGCAAAGAGGGAAACTGAGGAAAAAAGAGACAAACAATTAAAAGACCATGAAGATAGATTAAGGGAAATAAACGACAGCCTGAGGAAGAAAAACCTACGTTTAATTGGGGTTCCCGAGGGCGCCGAAAGGGACAGAGGGCCAGAATATGTATTTGAACAAATTCTAGCTGAAAACTTTCCTAATCTGGGAAGGGAAACAGGCATTCAGATCCAGGAAATAGAGAGATCCCCCCCTAAAATCAATAAAAACCGTTCAACCTCGACATTTAATAGTTAAGCTTGCAAATTCCAAAGATAAAGAGAAGATCCTTAAAGCAGCAAGAGACAAGAAATCCCTGACTTTTATGGGGAGGAGTATTAGGGTAACAGCAGACCTCTCCACAGAGACCTGGCAGGCCAGAAAGGGCTGGCAGGATATATTCAGGGTCCTAAATGAGAAGAACATGCAACCAAGAATACTTTATCCAGCAAGGCTCTCATTCAAAATGGAAGGAGAGATAAAGAGCTTCCAAGACAGGCAGGAACTGAAAGAATATGTGACCTCCAAACCAGCTCTGCAAGAAATTTTAAGGGGGACTCTTAAAATTCCCCTTTAAGAAGAAATTCCGTGGAACAGTCCACAAAAACAAAGACTGAATAGATATCATGATGACACTAAACTCATATCTCTCAATAGTAACTCTGAATGTGAACGGGCTTAATGACCCCATCAAAAGGCGCAGGGTTTCAGACTGGATAAAAAAGCAGGACCCATCTATTTGCTGTCTACAAGAGACTCATTTTAGACAGGACACCTACAGCCTGAAAATAAAAGGTTGGAGAACCATTTACCATTCGAATGGTCGTCAAAAGAAAGCAGGGGTAGCCATCCTTATATCAGATAAACTAAAATTTACCCCAAAGACTGTAGTGAGAGATGAAGAGGGACACTATATCATACTTAAAGGATCTATTCAACAAGAGGACTTAACAATCCTCAATATATATGCTCCGAATGTGGGAGCTGCCAAATATATAAATCAATTATTAACCAAAGTGAAGAAATACTTAGATAATAATACACTTATACTTGGTGACTTCAATCTAGCTCTTTCTATACTCGATAGGTCTTCTAAGCACAACATCTCCAAAGAAACGAGAGCTTTAAATGATACACTGGACCAGATGGATTTCACAGATATCTACAGAACTTTACATCCAAACTCAACTGAATACACATTCTTCTCAAGCGCACATGGAACTTTCTTCAGAATAGACCACATATTGGGACACAAATCGGGTCTGAACCGATACCAAAAGATTGGGTTTGTCCCCTGCATATTCTCGGACCATAATGCCTTGAAATTAGAACTAAATCACAACAAGAAGTTTGGAAGGACCTCAAACAGGTGGAGGTTAAGGACCATCCTGCTAAAAGGTGAAAGGGTCAACCAGGAAATTAAGGAAGAATTAAAAAGATTCATGGAAACTAATGAGAATGAAGATACAACCGTTCAAAATCTTTGGGATGCAGCAAAAGCAGTCCTAAGGGGGAAATACATCGCAATACAAGCATCCATTCAAAAACTGGAAAGAACTCAAATACAAAAGCTAACCTTACACATAAAGGAGCTAGAGAAAAAACAGCAAATAGATCCTACACCCAAGAGAAGAAGGGAGTTAATAAAGATTCGAGCAGAACTCAACGAAATCGAGACCAGAAGAACTGTGGAACAGATCAACAGAACCAGGAGTTGGTTCTTTGAAAGAATTAATAAGATAGATAAACCATTAGCCAGCCTTATTAAAAAGAAGAGAGAGGAGACTCAAATTAATAAAATCATGAATGAGAAAGGAGAGATCACTACCAACACCAAGGAAATACAAACGATTTTAAAAACATATTATGAACAGCTATACGCCAATAAATTCGGCAATCTAGAAGAAATGGACGCATTCCTGGAAAGCCACAAACTACCAAAACTGGAACAGGAAGAAATAGAAAACCTGAACAGGCCAATAACCAGGGAGGAAATTGAAGCAGTCATCAAAAACCTCCCAAGACACAAGAGTCCAGGGCCAGATGGCTTCCCAGGGGAATTTTATCAAACGTTTAAAGAAGAAATCATACCTATTCTCCTAAAGCTGTTTGGAAAGATAGAAAGAGATGGAGTACTTCCAAATTCGTTCTATGAGGCCAGCATCACCTTAATTCCAAAACCAGACAAAGACCCCACCAAAAAGGAGAATTACAGACCAATATCCCTGATGAACATGGATGCAAAAATTCTCAACAAGATACTGGCCAATAGGATCCAACAGTACATTAAGAAAATTATTCACCATGACCAAGTAGGATTTATCCCCGGGACACAAGGCTGGTTCAACACCCGTAAAACAATCAATGTGATTCATCATATCAGCAAGAGAAAAACCGAGAACCATATGATCCTCTCATTGGATGCAGAGAAAGCATTTGACAAAATACAGCATCCATTCCTGATCAAAACTCTTCAGAGTGTAGGGATAGAGGGAACATTCCTCGACATCTTAAAAGCCATCTATGAAAAGCCCACAGCAAATATCATTCTCAATGGGGAAGCACTGGGAGCCTTTCCCCTAAGATCAGGAACAAGACAGGGATGTCCACTCTCACCACTGCTGTTCAACATAGTACTGGAAGTCCTAGCCTCAGCAATCAGACAACAAAAAGACATTAAAGGCATTCAAATTGGCAAAGAAGAAGTCAAACTCTCCCTCTTCGCCGACATGACATGATACTCTACATAGAAAACCCAAAAGTCTCCACCCCAAGATTGCTAGAACTCATACAGCATTTCGGTAGCGTGGCAGGATACAAAATCAATGCCCAGAAGTCAGTGGCATTTCTATACACTAACAATGAGACTGAAGAAAGAGAAATTAAGGAGTCAATCCCATTTACAATTGCACCCAAAAGCATAAGATACCTAGGAATAAACCTCACCAAAGATGTAAAGGATCTATACCCTCAGAACTATAGAACACTTCTGAAAGAAATTGAGGAAGACACAAAGAGATGGAAAAATATTCCATGCTCATGGATTGGCAGAATTAATATTGTGAAAATGTCAATGTTACCCAGGGCAATATACACGTTTAATGCAATCCCTATCAAAATACCATGGACTTTCTTCAGAGAGTTAGAACAAATTATTTTAAGATTTGTGTGGAATCAGAAAAGACCCCGAATAGCCAGGGGAATTTTAAAAAAGAAAACCATATCTGGGGGCATCACAATGCCAGATTTCAGGTTGTACTACAAAGCTGTGGTCATCAAGACAGTGTGGTACTGGCACAAAAACAGACACATAGATCAGTGGAACAGAATAGAGAATCCAGAAGTGGACCCTGAACTTTATGGGCAACTAATATTCGATAAAGGAGGAAAGACTATCCATTGGAAGAAAGACAGTCTCTTCAATAAATGGTGCTGGGAAAATTGGACATCTACATGCAGAAGAATGAAACTAGACCACTCTCTTTCACCATACACAAAGATAAACTCAAAATGGATGAAAGATCTAAATGTGAGACAAGATTCCATCAAAATCCTAGAGAAGAACACAGGCAACACCCTTTTTGAACTTGGCCATAGTAACTTCTTGCAAGATACATCCACGAAGGCAAAAGAAACAAAAGCAAAAATGAACTATTGGGACTTCATCAAGATAAGAAGCTTTTGCACAGCAAAGGATACAGTCAACAAAACTCAAAGACAACCTACAGAATGGGAGAAGATATTTGCAAATGACATATCAGATAAAGGGCTAGTTTCCAAGATCTATAAAGAACTTATTAAACTCAACACCAAAGAAACAAACAATCCAATCATGAAATGGGCAAAAGACATGAACAGAAATCTCACAGAGGAAGACATAGACATGGCCAACATGCATATGAGAAAATGCTCTGCATCACTTGCCATCAGGGAAATACAAATCAAAACTACAATGAGATACCACCTCACACCAGTGAGAATGGGGAAAATTAACAAGGCAGGAAACAACAAATGTTGGAGAGGATGCGGAGAAAAGGGAACCCTCTTACACTGTTGGTGGGAATGTGAACTGGTGCAGCCACTCTGGAAAACTGTGTGGAGGTTCCTCAAACAGTTAAAAATAGACCTGCCCTACGACCCAGCAATTGCACTGTTGGGGATTTACCCCAAAGATACAAATGCAATGAAACGCCGGGACACCTGCACCCCGATGTTTATAGCAGCAATGGCCACGATAGCCAAACTGTGGAAGGAGCCTCGGTGTCCAACAAAAGATGAATGGATAAAGAAGATGTGGTTTATGTATACAATGGAATATTACTCAGCTATTAGAAATGACAAATACCCACCATTTGCTTCAACGTGGATGGAACTGGAGGGTATTATGCTGAGTGAAGTAAGTCAGTCGGAGAAGGACAAACATTATATGTTCTCATTCATTTGGGGAATATAAATAATAGTGAAAGGGAATATAAGTGAAGGGAGAAGAAATGTGTGGGAAATAGCAGAAAGGGAGACAGAACGTAAAGACTGCTAACTCTGGGAAACGAACTAGGGGTGGTAGAAGGGGAGGAGGGCGGGGGGTGGGAGTGAATGGGTGACGGGCACTGGGTGTTATTCTGTATGTTAGTAAATTGAACACCAATAAAAAATAAATTAAAAAAAAAAAAACAGAAACCACTTTGAATGCTACTATAATGGAGGATACATGTCATTATAAATTTATCCAAACCCACAGAGAGTAAGACACCAAAAGTGAACTCTTATGTAAAAGGTGAAAACGTTATGTTGGTGTAGCTCTGCCAGGTGTAACCTCTGGTGAAGAATGTTGATAGAAATGAGGTTTTATGCATCTGTGGAGGCAAGAGTTTGCCAAAGGTTGCCACTCTATGAATCCTATTTCTAATTTGCTCAGTGGGGTTTTTTTTTAATCATAAATGAATGTTAAATTTTATCAAATGCCTTCCTTTATCTATCTAGATTACCATATGTTTTACTCTGTTAATATAAATTACATTGATTTTAATTCTTGGAATAAACTCAACTTGGCCATGATATATCATCCTATTATATTACTGGATTAAATATGCTAATAACATTGTCTAGAAAAAAAATAAATAAAATCGTAAAAAAAGAGACAGTATTTATTAAATAAGGGCATATGTATGAAGTAATTGATTCTAAATTCCCTAGTTATGCTCAGATAGTCAAAAAAGCTAACATTTACAAGCTGTGATCCTTTTAGTTTTATCTAATTTATGTATTTCCTATTCACCATGCACAAAACCTGGCAGTAATTTATTTATTCATTGATTCATTCATTCATTCATTCATCAAATATTTGTTTAATACCCACTCTTAACTTCAGTCAAGCAAACACTTATTCAGCTAGAACTATGCCAGATGCTTGAGAATAAGCATATGAACAAGACAAACATGGCCCTTATTTTTTCAAGATTTTAAATGCATTGGAAAACCTAAGGTACTTTAGTTGTATTTTACTAAGAATTTTGCAAAATGCTTCTAATTTAGTGCAAATTTCTTTTTTTTTTTCTCGGTATTTATTTATTTATTTTTTAGTTTTTATTTAAATTCTAGTTAGTTAACATATAGTGTACTATTGATTTCAGGAGTAAAATATAGTGATTTATCACTTACATATAACACCCAGTGCTCATCACAAGTGCAGTATATTTACTTTTAATAATTAAAGAAGCGGATGCTGTTATTTCAAATAAGTCATTTTTTTTTTCAAATAACATTTTCCCTATAAGATGTCATATTGTCTCAATGTGATATAAACACAAACACAAGATTTTGTTTTTGCTTTTAATCCACTTCGAAATAGGATTCTCACCAATCCCAGCCAGTATTATGTCACATCTCAAAATGTCCTACATTTTGGCTCTTCAGGCACCATTTCTTTGTAAAATGCAAATAAAAGGAGATGAAAAAAGATTCTAAAGAAGAAGCACAATATGAGAATGTTTTCCTTTTCCAATGTACTAGCAAGGAATACATAACTGGATAGAATTGCTTCTGTTTAGAGGAATAAAAGGAATATATTGAAGTCAGTAAATGCATTTTCTTTGAGTAAAAGGGTTATCACACAGACATTTGTAACTTTAGAGATGTCACTGCTTTAGCCTCAGGGTTTTAGAAGGAATTTCTGTGCTTCAAGATGAAGCTGGCTGAGGTTCTATTTCCCCTAATATGAGAAAGGATGACTTATAAATGAAGATTTAAAGTACTGGAGTCAGCTTTGAACTAGTCAAGCTTGAAACTAAACTCCCATCTCACCTAGTAAAGCTCTAACTGCCAGAATGTTTTCTGGTTGTGGAGGATAAATGACAGTATGTATCAGCCAGAAGGAATACTATATATGGAAGTTAAAAGTAAGTTGCATCAAGTCATAAAATAAACATAACACCTTAGAAGTCATGTGCATTTTACTGTTCAAAACAGCCTTACATAATGTAGTAATTAGACTAAACAGTGTTTACATTACTGAAAAACAGTTTTCATTTTCATTTGATCAAAATTTATTTTATCCCTTAAACTGAAGAATAGTGAAATATTACTTATACCTCCCCTGTCCAGTTCTATCTTCTGACTTTTTAAGTGAAGGAAGAGCTGAAGACAAAAATACCACATAAAAAAAGAAACTAAAATTGAAATCTGAAAATCCAAATTACAATGAAGGTTAATATGTCAACTTATTCATATATTATATTAATAGCAGAAGCTATATTTATCAAACACCATCAGCTAAATCAATTAAAATGTCAATTTTAATCTAAATGTTGTATAGGCCTTAGGAAATCAGAATTGTTTAGTTTAAATAAAACATCACTTAAATACATATTTGCTTAGAGTTAGATGTGAGACAAAAATGTGCATTCAACACATCCAAACATCTTTAAGTAACCTATAATTATGAACTGTGTATGAATTAAGTTTCAGTGAATTATGCATATACAATAAATATACTGATTGAATGTCTATAAATATAATAAAGAGTATGGTTTTCTCAAAAGATCTGTTCTAGGGCAGCCTCTGTGACTCAGCAGTTTAGCGCCGCCTTCAGTCCAGGGCGTGATCCTGGAGACTGGGGATCGAGTCCCACATTGGGCTCCCTGCATGGAGTCTGCTCTCTCTCTGCCTCTTTCTCTCTCTCTCTCTCTCTGTGTCTTTCATGAATAAATAAATAAAATCTTTTTAAAAAATTAAAAAAAAAGATCTGTTCTAGTGGTAATGAATATTTTAATTTGCATTTCTGGGTAAAGTAGAAATTGCCATTAAGATCATATAATAAGGTTCATTTTGTACTTTGATAAATAGCAAGGGTTAAAAAAACTATATAACATCTGGAAAATATTTGCATAACCATTTCAAATAAGAGACAAATAATTACAAAAAAGAAAAAGGTAGCAAGCTAAAGTTCAGACTATAAGAAAGACTGCAAGGGAGTATAAAATATCTAAAAGGTAGAAGTAATGATACTGTCAAGGCATTGATCAATAAGAGTTTTGGCTTAAGATGATGCATTCAGGTGACATAACTAAGAGGAAATTGATAGGGTCATGGGAAATAAATAAAATGTGAAAAAAATGTGAGTTTATAAGGATTTTCAAGTACAGTTAAATACATTGGATAGACATGGAATATAACAGACCTATTAAATGGATTGAATGAACAGATAATCTATTCTAAGGAAATGGGTCTTTACTACAGAAGACAGGATATTGTTGCATACCAAAATAGCTCTAAGCTGAAATCTATGTGACAGTTAGAGAATTCCCAATGAATTATTTTACAGAGATTTTTTAAAAAGGAGAATTTATAAGTTTTAGGAACAAAACTGAAACAAAGTGAAAATTATTTCATTACAAAGGGGAAAGACAGGCAAAGCAAAATAACAGTTACTAAAACATGTGGTTACCTAATTATCTTTTGGAACTACCATTTACTTAAAAAAGTTTAGTAATTCTTAATATCTCATCTCCTCTTCCATATAGAGCAGATACTTTAGATTTAATTGAATCTAAGCAGGGATTATTTACAGTGAATCAGACATGAGGGCACCAAAGGAAAAGGCAATCCTATCATCTCAACTGGGAGCAATTTAAAATAGCCAGATACAACTCAAATAATATTATAATGCTTCTGAAAACAGAGATTAAAATCAGATTGAATAAAATTAAAGATTTTATGAAGCTATGAGTCAGTTTTGTGTCCCCATTGCCTTTTTCTTTAATAAATGAATCGAAGAACTATGATGCAGCATTTTCTTGTCTAAGAAACGACCCCTAAATTCTGACAATTACTTTAGAAGTTATCTTAATGAAGAAGAAAAGTAAATCATTTCATGGGCCTTTAGGATAAATGCAGAATTAAAATGACATACTCAAAAGATGAAAAAAGAAGTTATGGAATCAGTGCTACATACTGCTGTATTTGAGTTTTGCATCAAACAGTATGATTTAAATGACTGCATAGAGGACAGCCCAGGTGGCTCAGGGGTTTAGCACAGTCTCCAGCCCAGGGCCTGATCCTGGAGACCCCAGATGGAGTCCCGCGTTGGGCTCCCTGCATGAAGCCTGCTTCTCCCTCTGCCTGTGTCTTTGCCTCTCTCTTTGTGTCTCTCGTGAATAAATAAAATCTTAAAAAAAATGACTGCATAGTTATATCAAATACAAAGAGGTTTGCAAAAACCTCAAAGGTGACAAAAAGGTGAACAAAATTATGTTGCTGTCAAAGAGAGTCTTAAAAAGTACCCTAGAGTTCCATACTGGAAAGCCTTTTTGTTGTTTTATTTTCGAAATGTGAGGGAACTAGTTGAATGACTTGCCAGAGTAACACAGTTGTTCAAAAAAAGAGCTAGAAATTCATTACTGACCTTGTTTGTTCCACCAAATTAAAAATGCCTCTAAAAGATTCCTGGGGGTGGGGGGTGAGGGGTGAGGGAGCAAGGGGAATTAAAAAGAGCCTTAGGGCATATTATAGGAATCTTAAAATATTTGAAGGTTGACTTGAGGAAGAGGTGTTAATTGATCGTTTTTAATCATTTAAGTCATGTAATTAGAGAGGTGGAATCAGAAAATGAAATTAGGAGGACACATATTCATTCCAAATATAAGTGAATTTTCAAAATGACTACTCAAAGATGAAATGAGCTACCTTTGGGAAGTACTGAATTATTCATCACTGTGGAAATGTTCATATTTAAAGGGGATAAAACTTTAGTCTGAAGTAGTGGAGTTGGGATTCAAGAATCATTGGATGGTTAGACTAAATGAAACTTTATTTCTTACAAGTCTCTCATTAAAATTGCACACTCAAATGACAGATTTTTAGGAAGTGGCAAACATCGATTGGCTCTTCACTTAATTGCTAAATTCTCTAAGATTTGGGAAACTGTTAAAATAAGTCTTTGTATTAAGATTAAAGGATGAAGTAACATAATGTTTTATAACACTTTTATTGGAATCCCTGGGTGGCTCAGCGGTTTAGCACCTGCCTTTGGCCCAGGGCGCAATCCTGGAGTCCCAGGATCAAGTCACCTGTCGGGTTTCTGACATGGAGCCTGCTTCTCCCTCCTCCTGTGTCTCTGCATCTGTCTCTCTCTCTCTCTCTCTCTCTCTCTTTCTATCATGGATAAATAAATCTTTAAAAAAAAACATTTTTATTTCCTTTAATTGAGTTAAGGAGCTATTACAAATTACAAACCACTGTATATCTGATACTATTATATGTACTCAGGAAGCGAGTACTAAATGAACAGAGGACAACAAACCTAGCTTCTAGGAAAAAAAAAAAAAAAAAAGACTGAGGAACAACAGAGTAGTCCTTCCAAACTATTCAATTCTTCCACATCCTGAATTTTTCAACCATTTATTTGATTTTCATTTTATTTATTACACTTAAAAATCTCAAGTTCTACAGAGAGCTCAGTTTACATATAGTATTATGAAAGATAGGAAAAACTAAATCTTAAATAGTAAATTACCTTAGATAGCAAATAGTACATATTCATGATGTTCTTTTTTTTTTTTTTTTTTTAATATTCATGATGTTCTGTTTGACCTTCTGATTCTTACTGACTTCCAGGTTTCTGAATTGATTCATCTCTAAAGTACACTGTCCTGCACCAAACTGCAGATCACACTGTCTGCCTTCTCCTTTGGAGTCACAGTTCATCTCGACCTTGCTATTTGTGTAAGTATCAGATTGGGTAATGACCTCATCTGTTACTATATTAGAATCCCTAGTTATCCACTTGGCATTTATGGTCAGCTTTCCATTTACAACCTGGTGCTGACATATTCCCTAGACAATACTCTGCTGCTCATTAGCATGAGCGTCCTCTCTCTAAAATCATGGTATAACATAAATCCTCTAGGCCTCTCAGAAACATTGTGTTGTGAAATTCTTATGAACTTGCAGCAATTTACTAGAGAAGTAATTGTTTTATCTAAAATTATATTTCAAATCATTATTTGAATACATGCTTTTTTCTCATTAAAATAACGTTTTCTTTCAAAAGAGAAAAGTCAATTATATTTTATTGTGTTTACAAGAGTGAATGACAATGTGATGCATTAACAAAACTATCTTTAAACATTGCAGTACTATTTGAATTATGTGAATAGCTCTGGAAGATTTTTGAAGATATTCGATTTATTTTCTGTATCTTTAATGACTTTGAGAAAATATATGTAGCTTGCATTTGAACAATTTAAAAGCAAAGTGACTTTTATTAATATTAATTTGTATCTCCTGAAGCATATTATTCATTTTCAACATAGCATTATGCACTATCATCATGTTTATTCAATGGTGATTTAAAAAAAATGACAACTCATATTCTAAAATCAATTAGCAATTTAAATGTAGTGAAAGATTAGTCAAAACAATATATTACTTTTTACTTTTTTCTAAACCAAAGAAGCTTAAGGACATCATTGTCTTTTCTACTTTTTAATGTAGCTATTAACAATACCCAAGAATTTATATGCATATTTTATTTCCTTTAATTAAATTCACATCAAGGTACTAATTTATATTTATAAAATATAGATAAATACACACAAATAAATATATAAAGTTTTTGAAACCTTATAACTAAACTTTTAAGGAAAGTTTAACAAGAACAAATTTCATCTCGTTTGATTAATTCCGTATAGATGAATGGAAAATTAAGTTAGTATGCTGAAGCTAAAAAATCATGAAAATGTATATAACTGCTAAAAATTATAATATGCATTAAAAAGTATGATTTCTGGCAAATTATGACAGCTTTTAAAAAATCTGTTTTCCTTTAGGAAAATGTTGATAATTAAAGTCCATTGCCAGATTTTTTAGAAGAAAGTTATATCTTGGGCAGCCCAGGTGGCTCAGGGGTTTAGCGCCACCTTCAGTCCAGGGTGTGATCCTGGAGTCCCGGGATCGAGTCCCACTTGAGCTCCCTGCATGGACCCTGCTTCTCCCTCTGCCTGTGTCCCTGCCTCTCTGTGTGTGTGTGTCTCTCATGAATAAATAAATGAAATCTTAAAAAAAAGAAGTTATATCTTGATATAACTTACTTCTAAAAAAGTGCAACTAATTACAAATCTAAGTTGTTTTATTAGAACGTAATTTTAACAGGACCTAATTTATAAATTATATTCCTTTAAATATGTGCTATTGTAGATGTGACAGATATTTAAAAATACATCATTTAAACATTGGATACTCAGATGATTAGGTACCATTTTGTTCCTGACAATGATGTTCTGTTGTTTTAACATAAGCTGCAGTTCTCAAAGTGTGGCTTTGAGACCAGCAGCACCACAGTCACCTGGAAACTTGTTAGGGAAGCAAAATTTTTGACTCCAAACCTACTGAATCAGTAACTCTTGAGGTGAGGTCAAGCAATGGGTGTTTTAACAAGTCCACTGAGTAATTACGATGCATGCTAAAGATGGACTATCTGGATGTTCTCAACTGTGGTGAATATAAGAATTATCAGTGAGTAAATAGATACGTAAGTATCTTTCTATAACAATTAAAATAAAGTGTCTGGGGCAGCCCTGGTGGCGCAGCGGTTTGGCGCCGCCTTCAGCCCAGGGTGTGATCCCGGCCACCCGGGATCGAGTCCCGGGTCAGGCTCCCTCCATGGAGCCTGCTTCTCCCTAGACCTGTATCTCTGACTCTCTGCCTCCCTCCCTCTCTCGCTCATGAATCAATAAATAAAATATTTTTAAAAAATAAATAAAAAAAATAAAGTATCTGGTGAGAAGACCAGTATTTGTTAAAGCACCCCAATTTTTATGTATAGTCAGGGTTGAGAACTATTTATCATCTAACATTCAAGAAAACTTACTTCATTCCCTTTTCATTTCTGTGGAATTGAAGGCATGCCTGTTCTTTCATTGACCTTTTGATTGAAAAAAAAAAAATTCTGCCTCATCAACAAACTTAAATCTAATGCCAATCTTTCCCATTTTTCCTATCCTCCTGATGGGAAACATACCATTGACTTATTTTTGTATTATAATTACTATGCCAATTTAAGTAAGCTATTACCTGTACACAGATAACATCTTATTAGTAATTCTTAGCAAATATAACAGAGACCTGCAAGAATCATTGGTCCTCTAGACCATTTATCTTATCACATAGTATCAGTTTCCTAATAAATACCTGGGTGGAGTTAATCACAGTGGAGATTCATCATAAGTACTCTGAACGTGCTGCTCATTTAAGAATTTAGCTAGTTCCTACTATACTACCATGTTATGGCATTAATCTTTACCTCCACAAATTAAACTAGTAATTTAATATGAGACTATAGAAGCTTAACACTGACACAGAAATACAGGCAAGTAGTAATCCTTAAGAACAGTACTATTTAATACTATTTAACTAATCTATGTAACTAAGTAACTAATACTATTTAACAAACTCTCAGTCACACCAGTGATTTGATAAATATTTTAAAAGTCTGAGTATCCTGGGACGCCCGGGTGGCTCAGCAGTTTAGCACCACCTTTGGCCCAGGGCCTGACCCTGGAGACCTGGATAGAGTCCGGACTCTGGCTCCCTGCATGGCACCTGTTTCTCCCTTCTGCCTGTGTCTCTGCCTCTCTTTTTGTGTCTCTCATGAATAAATAAATAAAACCTTTAAAAAAAAAAAAAAAAGTCTAGGTATCCAGACATTTTAAGTAGCAGGTCTCTTTTAGATGTTAGTCATTACTCTAAGCTCAGTATTTCTAAAACAATATCTAAGAATTAAGGGATGCATTTGTAGTCTACAAAATTATGAATAAAATGATTTATGTAAGAAGTAGATAATCTTCAAATAATTTTTAGTTTACAATATTTAATCCTGAGTTAATAATTGATAACACTGTAATCATCCCATTTTTCTAAAGCAGAAATAGCAAATGACTTTTTAAAAATTTGCACAAAATAAGCTTATGCTTGATTAGAATAATTATTTTGCAAAATGTCTTCAATGTGTCCTCCAAATTTTAGAATCTACAACATTTCTTCCTCCTTTCTTTCCTATATTCAAGTCAACACTAATTATTGGTACTTTTTCATGAAATATCTTTCAGGTATCTTTTATTGTAAGCCTCATAGCATTATACTCACAATTTAATTCAGTGCTAACACTTTTTTTTTTTTTTTGCCTCCAGTTTTTCTCACCCATCCTAAATGCAGATGTTGAATGATTTTCAAAAAGTAATTCTTGAGGCACCAATGTGGCTCAGTCAGTTAAACGTCTGACTCTTGATTTCAGCTCAGGTCATGATCTCAAGATTGTGAGATTGAGCACCACATGGGGCTTTGTGCTGGGTATGGACCTGCTTATGATTCTCTCTCTCCCTCTCCCTCCTCATCCTCGCTCCAGCTCTGTCTCTAGCTCCCTAATTAAAACAAAAAACAAAAACAAAAAAACAAAGTAATAATTCTTCCCATCATGAAATTAACCAAATAAAAGACCAGCTATGTTAAATTAATATCTTCAGGTTTGCATGCAAATTTCTTTAATGCTCAGTATCAGTTCATTTCTCACTAACTCACTTCATATTCTTTTACTTTATTCCTCTTCTACAATGTATGTCACAACCTCACCTTGTCTAACATTATGCTATATTCATAGTGATATAAGAATGAGTTAGGGGCAGATGGGGCTAGGCAGGAAAAGATAAGGGAAAGGTCCCAATGTCAGGCTCCTACCCATCCCAAGGAAACAAAGACAATAAAAACAGAAAAATAAATCTGACTCCCTAACTCCAAATCGTTAGGGAGTATTCCTCTTTAATGGCTATTAGACTCACAGAAACCCCAGATGGAAAGAAATACTATGGAGGAGATATTAACCAGAGAGATGGGAACACCTTGTTTGTGCTCATGATATTTACAAAAAAAAATCTTGTTTGGTACAAGTCCACCATGTTTGTTCTAACTATAGACATGAAACGTATAAATCCACCCTGATAGTGATAAGAAATTTTCCAAAAAGTAAAAAGAAAGAATGTTTAAATACTGAATGAAAATCATGAAATATTCTTTAAAAAGCATAAGAAGAAAGAAAGAAAGAAAGAAAGAAAGAAAGAAAGAAAGAAAGAAAAGAAGAAAGAAAGAAAGAGAGAGAGAAAGAAAGAAAGAAAAAGAAAGAAAGAAAGAAAGAAAGAAAGAAAGAAAGAAAGAAAGAAAGAAAGGAAGAAAGAGAAAGAAGAAAGAAAAATTTTCCAAGTTCCCTGGTCTCTTTCCTATAAAAGACAGACCATAAAAGCCCTCAGGGCAACTCTGTCAGGACCCCTCTCAATTTTGAGAGCTTTCTCTGCTTAATAAATTTCTATTGCTTTGCTCACTCTATTGTCTGTGAGATTCATTCTTTGACTCCCTGAGACAAGAACCAAGCTCTCCCATGTCAATAGGTCTGGATTGGCTGAAAATCTTATGAAAAACTTGAGTTTATTTATCAGCATGAAATCACAAATCATGTAGCCTATAACGGTCATTTTTATTTTCTTTTAAAGAATTTCAAAGTAATACATTTTTCTCTTTACAAATATGTAAAGACAAATATTATTTCTTCTGTAAAGACAAATATTATTCAGCTCAGAATGATAGCTTTTATAAAATAGATATTAATTTTGTGGGAGATTTAAATTTTCTAAAAATAAGATGAAGGACATAAATCACAACGACATGTCTACGGGCATGCAAAATTCAATATACACACTACACTTTGGTTACAGCATCTACACATCACACCTAGCTATGTTTCTTTATAATGATTATTTTGAAAAAACATATTTGAAGAATTACCTAGAAAATGTGTGTGCATGGATAGATTTGCATGTGTTTTATGGAAGACAATAATTGTTAAACATTTAAGGATCAGACACTTTTAAAACCGGTTTATCTGCCAGAAGTCAGCTTTGCCTCTACTGAAACATAGTTTGTTCATTTTCTCTATTGTTCACATTCTAATAATACTCTATTTCAGTTATTTAGGAGAATTTAAAAATTATTTTTGAGTAGCAATTATTTTAAATGGAATTTCCAGTATACAAAAGAGTATAATTATAGTGATATGGTTATGAATTATATGGAGTACACTCATACATTATTTTTGCTTTATGAAAATCTACTTATGCTTTTTTTAAGAATATTTCATGATTTTCATTCAGTATTTAAACATTCTTTGGCAAAACATAAATAAATAAAGGGAGAGAGAGAGAGAGAGGAAGGGAAGCAAACCATAAGAGATTCTCAACTATTGAGAACGAACTGAGGATTGATGGAGGGAGGTGAGCAGGAGAAGGGGTAAATGGGTGATGTGGATTAATGAAAGCACTTGTGATAAGCACTGGGTGTCGTTGTTGTTTTTAAGATTTATTTATTTATTTATTTATTTATTTATTTATTTATTTATGATAGACATAGAGAGAGAGAGAAAGAGAGGCAGAGATACAGGAGGAAGGAGAAGCACGCTCCATGCTGGGAGCCCAATGCGGGACTCAATCCCGGGACTCCAGGATCACTCCCTGGGCCAAAGGCAGGCACTAAACCACTGAGCCACCCAGGGATCCCCGGCACTGGGTGTTATATGCAAGTGATGAATCACTAAATTCTACTCCTGAAACCAATAGTATACTGTATTTTAACTAAATAGAATTTATTTTTTATTTTATTTTATTTTATTTATTTTTTTTTTAACTAAATAGAATTTAAATAAAAATTTGGAAGAAACAGAAAACCTGACATAATATGACGTAGTCACACATCATAATCATTTTTCATATTAAATTAACAATAATTTTAATGATTTTTAAATTGATTACATTTATTGACCAAACATATTAAAATAATAAAATAAACATTATTTGACAATGTGTTTGATGGGAAATTGAAGAACATGTATAACATTACAGCACACTATATAAAGGATAGGAGAGATGGGGTGAGACTTACTTTCCTATCTATGAATTCTGTCAGTGATCCTGGATTTCCTGAAGCCTCTAGAGTCATGGACATGTAATTCCTCCATAATACACCATGAACCTACAGGTGGAGGCCACTTGGCATGTTATTTTTAGAGCCACTTAGCACGTTATTGTTCAAGCTGTAAATTTATCAACTTTGGAGAGATTAATTGAAGAATGTTAAATCTTTACTCATACCTAAGGGAATAGAAATTCCTTTATTACCTAAGAAAATGAAAAAGATTTAAAAAGTTGATTCATATATGATCATTAAAAAAATTAAAAGGCAGTGAAACTGGTAATAGCAACAAAAGTATTAGCATGGTAGTTCTTACAGACCATAGAGCAACATGATAATATCATCATGGTGTAGAAACGAGTTAGGGGCAGAGGGGGCTAGGCAAGGAAAAGATAAGGGAATGGCCCAGAGTCAGGCTTCCAGGAATCTGTGTGCTCCCATAAACCCTAAGGATACTGAGAGACTCCAGAGTCAGGCTCCTACCCATCCCAAGAAAACAGAGATAAGACAGTAAAAACAGAAAAAAATAAACCTGGCTTCCTAGTTCCAAAATATTAGGGAGTATTCCCCTTTAATGTCTACTAGGTTCACAGAAACCCCAGATGCAGAGAAATATTATGGAGGAGATATTAACCAGAGAGAAGGGAACACCTTGTTTGTGCTCATGATATTTACAAAGAAATATCATGTTTGTTAAAAGTCCACCATGTTTGTTCTAAATATTCACCCTGATATTGACAAGAAATTTACCAAGTTCTCTGGTCAGTTTACTATAAAAGACAGACCATAAAAGCCCTCAGTGGCAACCCTATCAGGACCGGTCTCACTTTTGAGAGCCTTCTCTGTATTTCAGCTTAATTAACCTCTACCACTTTGCTCATTCTCTGTTGTCTGTGAGGTTCATTCTTTGACTCAGTGGAGACAGGAACCAAGCTCTCTTGTATCAATCATAAACTGAATTATCATGAAATAGGGTTACCTACTCAGCCAATTATAGAATGGAACTTTTACTGAAGAAAGATTAAACATGAAAAATGCTCTTATTCAATATGTATAAGTGAGATGAAATATTTGCTAAGAATTTTAAGAGTCTTTGAAAAACCATGGACATCAAATGGTCAATTTAATGAAAATATTCATCCTCTTAAAATTCATATATTGAAAAATACTTCTCTTGCTCACAAAATAGATGTTTTTCAATGTATCTGACACATCAGGTTCATGCAATAGATGTTGGGTAGTGTCAGGATGTGTGATACTAAGTAGATAAAAATACTCATTCATCCTCAACTGTGTAGTGTGAAGAATCACTCATTTAAGACTTAATTGAATAATGCCATGATAAAATTTATATATTAGATAGATGACAATGACAAGTTTTGTCACAGCATTGAGAATACATTTTAGTAGGAAAACAAACCAAAAGGTCTTCTATTGCTTTAGAAAAATGATTATAGGGATCTGAACCACATTAATGGTAGTAGGTATCAAAACTTGAGTTTGCATCAGGAAAATATAGCAGATGGAATTGATGAGACTTAGTAGCTAATTGTAAGTGAAATGAGAGGTATGAAGGAAATATTACTCAAATAAGATATCAAGATTTGCTTTTTTTGTAGTAAATAGACTAGAAATCTTCACAATGTAGAAATAATATGTTTTTTTGGTCTCTGTTGAGTTATTATGCATATGCAATTTACAAGGTAAATTATGACTTTCTACCTCAATTAGGAACACTAAGTAGAGAACAAATGATACCTACTTTTGTATTATTTTTGGTAATTTCATTATTATGATTAATTTCTGATATCTAGTCAGTATTACAGAACTCCTGTTTTGTTTTTTTCTCACCAAATTGTTGAGAAAACCTCTTAGCAATATAGAGTCAACACTCATTATTTTTTTGGTTCGCCAATTATTTTCTCACAAACTTCCACATAGTACATGTTTCAAGCCATTTTGGACTGATGGCTAAAATGGTTTCCACATCTATTCTGCTTGCTTAAACTCTTTATTCCATAGCCCCACTGTTCATTACATTTTCATCTCCCAGAGATCATTACTCACTTTCAAACTTAAGCTGATTTGTTGCAATATCAATATGAGATCTTTTAACCTCCACTTCACTTACAACATAACTGAGATGCAGCATTTCAGCACCTGTCAAAGGCAGACCTGGACCAGGTTTTCTGACAAAAACATTAACATGCTTTCCATTGCATTATATCTATTCTTAGGTCAAAGATTTGATTATGCTTGGAGTTTTATTATATTTTTTCTTTGAAGCTTGATACTAATAATTGCAAACCTACCCCAGGTATGCAAAATGACAACCTAATTATTATGAGTTCATATTTATGTCATACTCATCCCTTTAAATAATATAAGTTAAATGTAATCTTCTAAACCATTTTTTATGACAGATTTTCGAGCTATCTAGGAATGAGGAATACCACCTGATTTAATGTCCTAATGATCTGCCCTAATAATTTCTCAAATCTCATGCCTGAAAAAGAAAGTACAGTAGAAGAAATGGAATTTTTATCTTGTAATTTTCAATCTGTGATCAGGCCTTATCAACTCATATTGTAAGAATATGAGAATGTTAAAAACAAAAACAAAGTAAAACACATTCAAGTTCCTCTGCTTTTCTGTTGTTGTTGTTGGGGGGAGGGGGGTGATAGGTGAAGGGGGATGTTATGGGAAGGGCCCTGAGGACAAAAGTGATCTATATAGTGCCAAATAGTCTCTCCAATACCTAGAATGACTAAGTCTAAAAAAAAAGCTAAAAAATTAGAACCTCTTCCAAAAATGCTGGAATGGCCCATAAAGTTAAGTAATATTATAAATGATTCAATGAATAGCATACATTACATTGTGAATTCCTGTATGCTTACATCAAGTTAATGTCCAGTAATTCAATTAAATGAATACAATTTAAAAGAAGACATTTCCTTAATAATGTAACATTGCAGTTTCTGGGTAAAATATATGATACTATTTATGGTCATTTACTCAAACCTCTACTTACTTCAGTGGATATTGCTTTATGAATTTTGCAGTAAGAAGTAAACATAAGCTCGGTGAAGCAGCTATATCTCTACCAGTTGCAGATAATAAAATACTTTATATTAAGTAGTCATTTGTATTAAAGTTGTCCTTCATAAAGTACTGGTGCTGTATATTTTTAGTATTTGCTTCTACTCTTATGATATGCAAATATAATCATTATACCATTTTACTGAAGTGTTCAGCATGTTTCTACACCATCTAAATTGGTGAAAATGAATTGTGATAGCATGCAATATTAATATGAAAAGCCACAAAAATTGCTCACATAATACAACTTTCATATTAGAGGATTTAAAAACCTCAATTTTGCTGTTGCAAACCTCTCCTTAGTTGTGCACATAAGCAGAAAGATGAGGTACTGAGTATTCTATCTCTTTTGAAAATAGTCTTCTCTAGGGATCAGAATGATAATAATGCTTGGCAAAATAATATTTTGATTTTGATTCAAAGAACAAAATACTAATTTCAGTTAAAGATAACTCTATTGCTTTACAGCTACTGAAATTTAGGAAAAGGACAAGATTCTCCCTATGAATAATATAATGAGAAGTTGAAAATCTATCTGGTGTATAGAGCTATCCATTTCCCTTTCTGTTTTATATGGTATAATGAGTTCTAAAAAATTAAAAATAATAAAAAAAGAACAACTGTAGGGACTTATCATTGGGAAAAAATACTGACAGAATTGAGTCATAGAGTAATTCTTTGACCAAAGGTAGCATTCAAATTCATTTTTTGAATTTTATGAGCTTTTTTTAGAGAAAACCTATAATCATTTGCCCAAAGTTTTATTTACTGGTTTTGCCCATGAGAAGTTCTAGCTGAGCTATTAAGCAAAATATGAAACCAAATGACATGGAGTCCTTAAGATCTGTATACATATAAACCATGAAATTCTAAAGGGCTGTATCTTTCTAACTGTCTTAAAAGTGGAATTTTTATATGGGGACAGGAAATTATTTATGGGAGTGATTTTTTAACTTCTCATATTCTGTCCTATGCTAATACATCTTCAAATATTTATGTCACTAAATGAAAGACACAAACATAACATCTTTTTAGCTATTTGCCCTACTGAGAATTATAGGAGAGACAAAACTATTTACTGGTTTGTTTTCTTTTCTTTCCTATGACTAGTTTCTTCTGTAAGGAGCTGGAGGCCAGTGGATGCACATTACACAATTTTTAAGACAGAAGACATAATGCATCAGTTCTAAGTCAGACTCTAGTTATGATGAAAGAGGCATTGTCAATGGCAGCTCTGCTAGGTATACTGCTTTCTGATGAAAGAATGGTGCTACCACCAGGAAGTATTATACAGGAAAAGCATGGGGATGAAGAAGAAATGGAGAAAGGATAGAAAAGTCAACCTGAAAACTTTGCTTTGCCACTTAAAGAATTCTCATCGGTAATATTCAACAAAAAATGGGTATAATAAAACATATATGAAATAAACATGAGAATTATAAATGTATGATATCTATGATATCTATGTAAAGCATCAAAGCCTAGACATATTCAATAAATGGTAGTTTTACTATTATCCCGAAGATTCTCAGTATAATTGTCCCCTCTCACAGGAAAAAAAAAATCCACTTGGCATAGTAAATGAAAATACAAAGAAATATCAAATGTATGTGATCCTTATGAAACAAAACCAACTATATTTCTTTGGTTTTCATTTTTATAAAGCATCATTATCATCATAAACCTTCTTATTCCTAATTCTTAAGTTTCATGACCAAGTCAAAGGAAGGATGATGGTCTTTGCAGAAAGTCTTGGACTAAAATTTAGGTATCTTCACTCTAGTAATTTAGTTAATCTAAGACATTTTGTTCATATATTAAGTGATATTTCAGGGTGGCTGTAAGGATTACAGAAAATAGTCTATAACCCTAGATGGCACATAAAGCATCATCAACTGTGAAGTTAACCTACTCTATTTCCCTTTTTATATACTAATATTAATAAAGAAGGTAATACTAGCTCTCTTTAAGGTTTTTTTTTAAAGCTTTAGTTGAAGTATAGTTGACATATTAGTTTCAGGTGTACAGAATAGTAGTTCAAAATTCTGTACATTATGAAATGTTTACAAGTGTGGTTATTGTCACTATACAAAGTTATAGTAATATTAATAACTGAATTCCCTAGTGCTGTGCTTTTTATCCAAGCAACTTATTTATTTCATAACTGGAAGCTTATCTTTGTTATGATGGGCTCTTCCTCTGCCTTCATGTTTACTCTCCCTCTTTGATTACACTAAGTTGCACTCACTTCTCCAAGTGATTTCATTCACATTTTTCTGTTATCAACTAAGTGTTGATGGCTCCCAAATGCAGACCTCTAACCTGAACTGATCCTTTTTTACTTTAGATTTTATCACTTTCTTATTCTATTTTGCTTACCTTAGTCATCATCAATCATCTTTCCCTATAATGGTGATCACTCCCCTGATAGGAGTCCCATTATTCTATACACCTTTCTTTGGTATATACTTCTTACTATTTTTACTATTTTGGTGTGTACATTTACTATTTTCTCAGATCACACATCTTCAGTCAATAGGTAAAGTCAATTTTCCTTAATAATAATCCTTGAGCTGATTCCATTTCTCTGTGTAATATTCCAACTTGAGCTTTCATTATCCATTTCCTAAAATGTTTTATTTAGATGCCTACCATTTAGCATCTTTGCCTGAAAATTTCCATAAATATATATGTTGTACTGCTATCAGATTGAATAAAATATGAAACCTGGCCATATAACTCTCATTCTTAAAATTCAAAACTGAATTTCCATGTCTCCAAAACAAAAATTTCATGTACTTTCCCATGACAATTAAGGTTCTCAATGACCCACATTTCTACTGTCTATGTGCACTTGCCACTCATTCTACCTGCTGAGATTGATTTGTAAAACTTACTGCTTTGGAGTTTTACCTTAGCAATATGCAGTTTGTGCCTTCATTTATGTTCTGTATTCCTGAAATTATTTCTTATCTCTGCTTCACTTGATTAATTTCTACTTATCTTCTGTAATTCAGATTAGACTAGCTAACAGTTTTATCACATGCTTTCAAAAAGATTCCTGATACTATGCTGAAGAGAAGGAAGAGACAGATATTGATATCTATGTATCACACCTTATATTTTTAAGTTATATCCATACTCAAGTCCTAGCATAAGAAAATATTAATACTAATTAGAAAAAAAAAACTACTGAGTACTTCATATATGCATGTGTATATATATATGCATGTATAGTGATAAGTACTTCACCTGTATTACATCAGTTAATCTCTAAATAGATTATGACAGTCATAACCTCTGTTATCCACTAAAAGCTATCCTTATTTTACTTCCTTCCATCTTCCTAACAAAAGAACATCCTACCCTTCCTGCCCCCCCCAAAATATTTCATGAGATAAGAGAAAGAGATCTGATGTTGCTCTATCTCCAGCACCTATATCAGTGACTAGAATATTTTAAGGCACTTAAAAAACATTGTGTATAAAAACAAAAAACAAAACAAAACAACAACAACAACAAAAGCAGTGTTTAATGTCAGACTCTTCCTTGGAAATCTCCATTGACCCATCTTTTTTTTTGCTTTGCTTTTTCAATTTATTTAATTAAATTATGAATGCAGCTATTTCCTATAAACACAAATAGAACATACCATTTTTTTGTTGTTATAGTTAACTCTCTTATATATATAGCATAGAAAATGTTTTGTTGCTTTAATTCCCTGGACAAAATCCCTATAATGCTATTTATTTTCTTTGTTGTTCCTGTGTACTGAGGAAAGACTCATTCATGGAAAACCCTGTTCATTTGACTGAGCACATGGGCAGACATTTTAGACAATATGAAGCAGTTGGTAAATTACTTATTCCCTTTACATAATGAGTAACACTTAGCATTTACTGATCAAATTGCCCTTCAGCACTTCATTTTTCTTCCATGACTTTAAAGTTCACAATAACAAGTATTATCCCCTCTACCTACTTTAATTCTGGAAACGACAGGGACCAAACAGCTTCAGACAGCATACAGTCTAATTTGAATGGCGTTGGGAAGAACTTCAGTTATAAAGAAAAAAAGTATTCACAAAAGTGAATACTTTTGACTCATGGATCAGTTGGGTTAAGCTAAATAATAGTAACAAAAAACGTAGCAGTGACCTACAACCTGGAGGGCTTAAAGCAGCAAAGAGTTATTCCCCACTCTATGAAATCCATTGTGGGTGTACATAACTCTTGGGAATGTATTATTTGTGTGAAGGCTTAGCACTGTTCCTCAACCCTTATTTTCACTATAGTCACTGGGTAGCAGAATAAAACACAGAAGAATCTCAGCTTGGCAATTAAACTGATAAGAACAAATACTACACATGATCTTAGCCAAGAGGCCAAGAAGCGATCAGCTTGGCAATTAAGTGTTATTGCCTGAAAGTGATTCATATCATCCTACCCACACTTGACTGGACAAAAGAAGTCTAATGTTCACTCCTAACTTTACAGGGATAAGGATGTGCTGTTCTTCCATATGCCTGGGAGGAAAGAAAACTGGATATTTGCGAAAGGTTAAAGAGCTCACAGTAGCCCTTAAAATACTAACATAGGGAGGACACATAGATGGTAGCAGAAAATATCTTCCTGTGTGATAGATACAAATTTCATAAGTACAAACTTAGATTTGCAGAAGCATAGCTTTCATTTTTGTATAATAGCTTAAATGAAAACCTGATTCTGTGATCTGAAAAAACACCTGAGAAAGTCTTATTTATTTATTTATTTATTTTAGGTGGAGGAAGGGGGTAGGGAGAGGGAGAAGGAGAGAGGGAATCTTAAGCAGACTCTGTGCCCAGCTTGGAGCCTAACAAGGGCCTTGATCTCACAACCCCAAGATCCTGGCCTGAGATGAAATCAAGAGTTGAACACTTAACCGACTGAGCCACCCAGGTTCCTCAAATCCGTTAATTCTTAATCCTATTTGATGCAGGTAGAAAACATATTGTCTTAGAGATAAATTCAGTCATCTTTTTTGTTTATTTTTCATAGAATTAATATCTAAAACTAAATTCAGCCACATTTCTATCACTCAAAAATTTGTCTTTTTTGTTTCCTGAAAAGCTTAGGGGCACAAAGACCCTTGGTGGGGTAAGAACAGCCATAATTAGACCATGTTTTGCATCAACATATTCATCTTGGTCCAGATGCCAGTCATTGCCCTTTTGCTAGAGTAAGACCTTACTTCATGCAGGCCACCTCCATATGCAATCCTCTCATTGCAGTTTTATGCCCTTCTCTCATTATTCTGTCATAAGACGCCTTACAGGACTAAAATTATTCATCTTCTATAAGTCATGTGTTCATGCCTCACTTTCCAGGATACAATGAGGGAGAGATGTGTTGTTTAGGACTCAAGAATATTGACTTGTGATTATTGTGGTTGGAATGAAAATGGAAGGCCCTTAGTGATAAGGTCATACTGATTTTAGATTATTGTCATATTATAGACTATTTTAGTTTTTGCATATTATAGGCTATAAGTTTTAGTTTCTACTACATTTAAAATAATATATCTTTTTTCCCTATATTTCTGAGTATTTCAGTTAGAATCTGGGGAGAGAGTAAATATGTTTTCCTAAAGGTTACTACTTAATGTTTTCTGGTATTCATTTTTACATATGTCCAGCCTGTATTTAAATGGTTATCAGGAAAAAATCATAAATAAATCATACATAACATATAAAGACAAACAGATTTATGAATGGACAAGCTGCTAGGTAGAAGGAAGTATAATAAAAAGGCAAAAATAAACAAACAACAAACACAAACAAGATAAATACAGAAAATGGTAATTACAAAGAAATAAATAAAATCAGTAATAGGAGAAAAATGGGGAAGGGCTAGGTTTGTTAGTGATTTAGACTGAGTAGATTGGGAAGACCTCTTTAAAGAGGATAAAGCTAACTGAGATTTGAATGATACAAAGAACTTCTTGGTATTTTGAAATTTTGCTCTCTGCAGTGAGAGCAGGTTGGTTTCATTTGAGATAAAAGAAACATTCCAATGCAACTGAAGTATTCTGAATCTGAAAAGAACTATATGAGATGAGTGAGAGAAGTGGACTGAGGCTTTGTTGTAACAATTGTTGGTAGACAAATGATGAGTCTAGTGAGATTACATTTAGTGAACATAACTCAATTATGAACTGATCCAAATAAAACAGTCAGGTGTATTTTGTAAAGTTAAATGCAGATCTTATTTGTCATGTTAACAAAAAAGAAACAGTGTGTTTGACTCTCTGTAAGAACAGTATTATTAAACCAACTGTATGGACCTGTGGAAGGAGTCCATTTGATATAACATGTGCTTCCAGTTCTTCAAAATAACTAGATATTCCTTCTTTCCATGTCCCATTGCTTCATATGGGACATAGATACCTGTGAATGTATGCCTATGATATCTACAAATTGTGTCATATGCATCCTATTTAATAACCATCAATTTACAAACTAAGAAGGCTAAATTTAGTAATTTGTATTTTATTCTGACAGATGGAGAGCCCCAAGAGAGTTTTAAGCTGGGGAGTAACAAATGAATCTATATTTTAATAGGACTACTCTGGTTACTTTGTGATAAGTAGGTTACTAGAAGTTAAAGTTGTAGCAGGGTGACTAGTTTGGAGGCTGTTGTAAGGATTACAGACCATCGAATTTTATGGACACTCTAAGAAAATAAGACAAAATGAATGATTCCATGTCCAACCAAGTTGTCATTGAGATAAAGATACTAGAAGATGTGCTAAAATAAAATGTTTAAGTTAAATGGAATTTTAGAAGTCTTAAATAAAAAGTTTATTGTAAAAATAAAACTTTAAATTAAACTAAAACCAGGAATCATGAGTATAAAATAGGGAAGAAAAAATACCCAACGAATTAGATAAAATATAAATAGCTAATATTTCATCTTTTCAATTATATCTGTAGAAAAATGAGTTTATGTATTATTTTTATGAATGTAAATCCTCTAGTTAAGAAATTGCTACTGGGCCAGCACCAGTGAACTTTACTGTACTACTTAAGGAAGTGGAGATTTACTTGGGAATACTATTATCTGTAAGAAAACTGGGAAAGTTCGAAGCTAAACATTTGTGAGTAACTTCTGGTAAAAATTATTCTGAACCAAGATACAAGGAGCCACCAACTCTAAATTTCCTCATGAAGAGAGATAGCAATAGATCTGGTACTTATACCTTCTCAGAAACCAAAAGAATCAGTTCCATTTATGGCTCAAATCTGGTTAAAACTGAGTCACTACTCATTATCCAAGCATTAATTATCACAGATCACCTAAACTCTTGACATGTCAACATAGCATGTCCAAACACTTCCAGGGTGCTCTCCTGAGATCTTCTTCTCTCTGATAAGAAAAATTCTATTTTCTCAATTTCTTAGCCTTTTTATCTTTCCCTCTGCTCCTTAAATCTCTAACCTTGGATGCACATCATAATCATTCTAGTTACTAAAAGCAAAATAAGAGAACAAAAGAGGAAGCAAACAAATAAATGAAAATCTATCTCTGTTCTGCATACCCACCAGTTTAAATCAGAAACTCTAGGAGTGGGACCTGAGTAATATTTTTTAAAGCTTTACAAAAGTGAATATAATGTGCTTCCAGGAAAATACATCTTTAAAAGAAAACTAATTTTCTTCAGAGAACAAGCTTCCTCTGTATCTTTAAGTTGAGGTTCTTTTCTTACATATCAAATATGTCAGAGACAGGAGGCTGAGTAACTATTCTTGTGGCTCATTATCAATGCTTCCAGACATTACTCCTTTTTTCTCCTTTGAAAGAAAAATAAATAAATACTTGGCTTTTTGAGGTGCATATTTTCCCAGTTTGTCTCAAACTTTAGTGTGAATCATATGGGATTCTTGTTAAAACACAGTGCAGGGGCACCTAACTGGCTCAGTCAGTTAAGCTTCTGCCTTCAACTCAGCTCATGATGCCAGGGTCCTGGGATCGACCCCAGCATCAGGCTCCTTGCTCACTGGGGAGCCTGCTTCTTCTCACTCTCCTCCCTGCTTGTGCTTCTCTCTCTCTCTCCCCCTCCCCCCATAAATAAAATATTTTTTTAAAAAATAAAAAATAAAATGCATTGCAGACTCTGATTCAGTAAAGTCTGGAATCGGACCTAAGATTTTGCATTTCTAAAAATTCTCAGGAACTCCAGTGCTACCAACCCATAGAACACACCTATAAATCACAGAGCACTCTCATCCTCTCTTCCACTGACTTGCCTTCTCACTCTCCCATTCTTTTCATACGAGAGATTTTAGCTCCTGGATCACAGACTTTCTTTCCTCTCATCTCATTTAATCAGTTCCAATGATATCAATATCTACATAGATGAAATAATCACAACCTGGACTCTTTATGTCTTCAACATCTTACATTCAATGATCTTTTTCTCCTCTTCACCTCAATATTTTGTACCTATCCACAATAAATAAGACTACTCATTATAACCCCATTTTAATTTTTTAAATTTATTTATTTATTTATTTATTTATTTATTTATTTATTTATTTGAGAGAGAGGGAGCGCAAGCAGCAGAGGGGCAAAGGGAGAGGCAGAGAATCTCCAGTAGACTCCTCACTGAATGTGAAGTATGACTCAGGGCTTGAGCTCACAATCCTGAGTCCATGACCTGAGCAGAAACCAAGAGCTAGACAGATGCTCAACTGACTGTGACACCCAGGCATCTATTATCTCCATTTTAAAGATCTGCCCCTCATCTCTTGCACTTTAGCTGCATTATCCTAAATGCCTATTCTTACATATCTCCTGATTTTGAATGTTCAGTGTTATAATTCCTTGAATTCATTAAGACCCTGGGCACAGATTCCTGTTGCTTTTTCAGAAGCATCCCTTAGAGCTTCATTTCCTATATTCTTAGTCCTGATGGAGAGTAGAGGCAGAAGACAATCCTATTCATTATATCTAATAGCTACAGTCAACCCACTAATCACAGTATATTTCCTGTGCCTCTTGTCAGTGGCCAGGGTACCTGTGGATAACGATTTTATCTAACTCCAAAGCTACAGAGGCCCAGTAAGGGAACAATCTTCTCTGTTTGGAGACTGGGAAGGGGCTTATATTTTTGAAACAAGAAAGAAATGTAGAGAAAGAGTAGGGAATGTGTGTGTCTGTTTTCATGATGATGGGATTAAGCAGTCTATTACTTCACTTTTCAGCCTTCTTCCCTTCAATCCTGATTCTGGTACTCAGATAACTATTATCAAGTTATATGTACTGTGTACTTTCACCACTTGCTTTATTTTCATAGGTGTTTTATTAAAAATTTGAGAAAGAAGCATGTCCACAATAGCAAGACATGATTTTAAGGTAGAAGTTAAAAAATAATTTAGGATATTTTTAAAGACTAAGTGATGTGCACACTTCAGTGCATAGCAAAGGTGGGCACACTGACTTCACCGGGATCTAATCCACAATGACTTGCATGTTTCTTAGTATATTTCTTTTTCCTCACTGTGTTCTACAACTCTGCACTTATAAATGTATAATAAATTGCTATGGTGATTTGGAACATTAGAAGCAATTCAGGTTGCAGTTAATGTACCTCAAAGCCCCTAGCTGAAATTAAAAGCAGGACACAATTTACTTTAGTTATTTTCATTTTCTGCTTCGTCCCACCTTTACTCATTTCTATTTATTAGTCTTTCTAGTTTTTTTCTATTTAACCATTTTATTTTTGCTTGTAACCTCAAAAAAAAAAAAAAAAACCACTTAAAACAGTAAAACCAAATTTGAAAAAAAAATAATAAAATTTCTTACACCATGCTTTATGCTTAATACACTTAAAGCAATTTACCCACTACTACTATCCATAGGAGAAAAATATCCACTTGCATTTCAGTTTTAAAGAATTTGAAAGATAAGCTTTCAAAAGAGGCTAAGAGGTGTTTTTAAAGACATCTCATATTTAAAGTTAAACTGGGAAATATTAAAATGTCAGTAAAGCAAAAACAAAAGCACTTCAACAAACAAAACCTTAGGTAAATAAAACACATAATAATACATGTACAAGAACACATGTAGTAGAAAAACAGGTAGCTCAAACTTAGTCCAGGGTAAGTTGGCTTACACAACATAACCAGAGAGACATACCATGTTTGAAGAACCTATTCATACATTTTCCTTTGTCACCATGTTTCTAGTTCTTAATTCGTGTGCTACTGTCTTATTTACTTTGTTTATACAGTGTGTTCTTTCTTTTTTTTTTTTTTTTATTAGAGCTACATGTACCACTTAATTAATTTATTCTCCTAGCTCCCTCCCTGGTTACTATGTGTTCCTGGATTTTAAATTGTCTCCTTACTCTTGGCATGCAATTTCCTTTGCTTTTTGCTCTCTAAACTGCATTGTTTGACACAGTTACAAGATCTCTTATGCAACAATGGTCTTTCTAGCCAAGACTAATATGTTGCCTGGTTATAACACCCAGATGCAGTAGAATATATATATATATATATATACACACACACACACACACACACACAATAGCAATGGCAGCAATTAATTACCTTAGAATTAACTTTGAATATATGAAAACCACATGGGACGATTTTTAAATATTAAACATTACACTTAAAAATATATTATGATAAAATAGAAGTGTAGAATTGTTGCAAGAATAAGCAAACCAATATGGAACAAAATAGAGCTTAAAAACAGAACTAGACATGTGTAGGAACTTAATACATGATAGAAGTGGTCCCACAAGCAAACAAAAAAAACTAAATTTTATAGTAGATGCTGCTAAGCACATTGGCTTACTATATGGATGGAAATTAAATCCCTACCCAACAGCTCAAAATCATATAAAATAAAAATAAATTAAAAATCTAAATACAAAATTACAAAGTTAAATCTATAAATTTTAATAAATATAAGATTATAAAGTTAATTTAAAATTAAGAAAGTCCTCATTTCACTTATAACTGAGAATAATTTCTAAAATTATGTGAATCTAATTATGTTGGCATTAAATCTCCTAACCAACAAAGGTCACTGCTAGCAGATGACGGATTGTAGCAGAACATTCCTTTTCTGAATTAACAATATATTAATATGAAAAGCATATTTATAAATAAAAGATAGCAACCACAGTGAAAAATGAGCAAGAAAAATAATTAAAGAGTCTTAAAACCTATTAGAATATGATATAATGTCAAAATTTTTGGTAATCAAAGATGGGAATGAAAATAAACAATTGGGAAAGGGTTAAAATAACCAGTGAAAACACTGTTCCAAGTACTAAGCACTGAGATGGATGATTAACTCAGCCCTCATACAAGGTTAAAATAAAAAAATTGCTCAGAAAGGTAAACACCTACTGATTGTTGATTAAAAATCCAGATCTTTCTATATCAGGATCTATTTTATGTTTTTCTAGGTGCATATTTGGGCCTTCTATTATATGCAGTATTATACTGAACATATGATTGGTACTTATTCATTTTGAAATCACTGACAAAGGATTCTTTAAAAATGATTGCAAAAAATAAATAAATAAATAAATAAATAAATAAATAAATAAATAAATAAAAATGATTGCTAAGAACTATATACTTTGATTTTTTTAGATCAGTATTGGATAGTATTTATTTCCTTAAAGAGAAGTAGAAATACACAAATCATTTTTTTTCCACTAGCTGTATGACATCTCATTAAATCTTTCAAGACACAGCCACCTTTCTTCTGAGTAATTTTTGACACAAGTGGAAGGAAATATGGTTGGTATGATGTTATTCCACAAAAAAACATTTATGGATATTAAAGGTCAGTTAATAGGAGTGATGTAAAATATGGTTGTTACTTCTTCTAGGTGTGGTAAATATGAACAGGAAAATAATTTTTGCAATAAAAATAATGTCTAAATATAATCATTCTAGTAAAATAAAATCAAATTTTATTTTCACAGAATGGCTTTGGAAGGATTTAGTCTGTGGTTTACAAAAATACATTACTTTGAATGAATTTGTCCTTAAGACTTTGGGAGGTAATATCCATCCAAAATTTGGTTTACCATTTTTACTCAATTTTGATTTTGAAATTGTTTACATTTTAAACAACTAGTAGAAGTACTGTTTTCCTTGATTGTCTCCTTTGTGCCAGATACAATGAATTTATATAAAGTACCTCACCTAATCTCATATAATCCTTAAAATAATCATATAAATTCATTACTATTATCTGCACTTTATAGAAGAGGAACATAATATTAAGGTAAATTTTTTCATTCCAAAATCTCTTAATAATTTTCTATTTTTCATGTACATTTTATTTGAGGAACAAAAGGCTTTTCTGCTATTAAGATATAAAGTTATTTCCCTGAAATTTTCCATCTAGAAGCATAAGGAGAAAAAGAAAAGTGGAAGGAGATAAATAAAAATTTGTATCAAAATGCTTTGAAATAACTATCCTGCCTAGATTAAATACTGAATACACTGTAACTTTTAATATATTCCTAAAATATTCATTCTTATTATATTTTTCTATTAATAATTATTCTTCCATGCCATTTGCTTATTCCTTGAGCAGATTCCTGCTAATTAATATTAGGCTACTTATTGGTTGTCAAATCTTTCTAAGAAACCCCAGAAAAAAATAACTGCTGATCAAAACAAAGCCAACTTTATTAGAACTTTTGTACTCAGAAAGACTTTGGCAAAATGTTAGCAAGTCTCTTGGATGGGAAAAGGCAGAGTATTGTATTGTATTGTAAAGTATTGAGTATTGTTGGGTCTTTGCTGATGCTCTTGGGGTAGAGAGACCAAGACAGAGAGTTAAAATGGGCTTGGGCAACATTTATGACTTAATAGCTTTGCATCAGTAGACACAATAAGGTTAGAGTCTTGAAGCAAGTATTGATGATACAATTTGATAAATCAGTCTTGATAAGTAATCTATATTAGTTTTACAGAAAAAAGTAACTACTCTATTTTTAACTTGAAATCAGTATTGTTTATCATAAAGGAAGTATGTTGGTCCCAGGATTAGTTAATAGAGGATATTATGTCAATTTCAGTTCCCATACACTACTGTCATTTCTTATTCCACAATTTGAAATTATAAAACACGCACTAACTTAATAAGCATTTACTGGACTTGTAACCAATGAGGGGAAATACAAGTAAAATTATTTTTGAGTCTGGCTTAACAATCTAAACTTCTTTATTCTCTTTTTGTACTATTTAACCTTGAATAAACCATTGAAAATATTTAAGCAATAGAATTTTTAAGCAATAAAATCTTTAAATTTTTGCAGGAGTAAAATTACAGTGAGATTACTTTGCTTGCATATTTAACAAAGATTAAGTGAATAATAATGCAGTAAAGTATTGAGTTCAGTGCCCAGCATGGAGTATGCACCTATTTATTCATCCATTCAACAAAATATGAAAATGTACTAAATTATAGACATTATTGGACACATGACAAAATACACAAATATTAATTTTCTGGTTCCTTAGGAAGTATTAAATGTCGATAAAAAATGCTTATTTTGAGTACCTGCAGCTATGCCATGTCTATTTAATTTAAATAAAAATGTTACATAAATCAAAGGAACCCTGTACAATTGTGCTTCCTAAGGTTTTATTCTAATGCAAAGCTTGAGCTATTGTTTTCCTAAGGAGATTTTTAAGAATAAATTATAAAGATGGAAGAATGAAAGCATATTTTAAAACACAATTTTCATTTTGTTGTCTTAAGTTCAGTTTTTCTTGATTTTAATATATCTCCAGGAATCACCATACAGTACCATAAATGAGAAAAGTTGTAAATAAATGTAATGAATTGAACTAAGTTGGTCATATAGACAAATAAAAGAAGTTCACTTTCCGCAAGGAAAGCAAAGAACTGAAGAGTCTTTTCCACAGAACTTGAACTTCTAAGACAGGTTGTGATATGGATTGTCTGTTCAAACCTAAGAATAACTGGGGAGTGAGGAATTGACAAAACAGAGTGAGTGATGTATGATCACTATGTAATGTTGTGTCTTAAAAAAATGTAGAAGCAGTTTTGGTGTAAAAGTTGAACTGATGACTCCCTCCTAGTTTTCTTAACTTTTCGCCAACTGACTTAACACACACACACACACACACACACACACACGCACACATATATATAGAATTAAATTTAGCAAGGAGAAAAGAGTTTTTCATAATCTTCAGCTAATGTTTTCCCTAAATTCTGACTTGGTAAAACATTCTTTATCAGAATCACGTCCATAATCTTAAATGTGATATTAGAAGCAAAGGGGATCTCATGGGCCATCTGTGCATGAAGATATATAAGCATTTATGACTAAGTTAGATGTTCCTTTTATGTGTCACATTCAGAAAAGTTACAAATCATTTCCAGATGGAAGACTTTGATGCATTAAAAGTCCCTGGTATACTAGTAAGAAACAATGTGATTTGGACTCCATACTTTTTAGAAATTTGGCACACAGGATAGTTGTGCATATTTAATATCTATCCAACTCAGATATAAAATTAAAATAGAACTTGCACTTACTTTGAGGTGTGATAACTTTTTGTCTTTACCTAAATATCCACAGGTCTAATGAATAATGTATGTATTACTTCTCTTGATGATATCAATCTCCATTAAATCATAATGACATTTACATTAATAGCTAAATGTAAATGGTATCTTGCCTGAAGGAACAATGCTTTGTTAATATAACCACACGAACCTTATATATCTCCAGAAAATAGCACTGACCGAGAATTTAATTGTTCCTGTAAATGCTCTATGAAGTGTTTGAATAGGTGTAATTTATTTACTTAGAAATTACCAACACAGATGCTCTCACCCATCATATATCTCCTTTGTATTCAAGTATGATTTAATGGTTTCTTGTACAAAACTAGCCCAAGTCAATTAAAAAGCAAATAAATAGTCACAGTAGTGGATAAATTGCCTTCTCTACTTTTGTGAATTATGTGTGCATGCCTTAGATAAGATGTTGTCAGTCTGTAAAATCTCAGAGAATCCATCCTCCTCTACCACTAGGAGAAGAAAAGCTTTAACATGCTGGACAAATGTAGAGGGTCATTTGTCTAAGTTGTGGCAAAACCTAAAAGGTCATACCATTCCCTGCAACACATTAATCTTAACTCTAAAATAATGGAAAATATTCCAAAAGGATCACTGTTAAACATACTTTATTTGGGGCTTAATTCAACCTTCGTTTTCCATTTTATGTATTTCAAATAGAATAGCACATGCCTTATACAGTTCCATTTTAATTTTACTAATGTAATTTAAGAATATATGTCTATATTTTTATTTGAATTGTTTAATAGTATAGACTAACAGTTTTGTAATATTCTGACTCAAGTTTTATTTTATTTTATTTTTTTTTTGACTTTTTTTTTTTTTGACTCAAGTTTTAGATGTTTGCTGGCACCTTTTAAACCTCTCTCCTCCCTGCCCCCCTTCTTCCCCACATATGAGAAAGCTCATTAAAAAGACTGGGTGGGATATCTGGGTGGTTCAGTAGGTTAAACATCTGCCTTTGGCTCAGGTCATGATCTCAGGGTCCTGGGATCAGCAGGGAGTCTGCTTCTTCCTTTCCTTCTGCCCCTCCTCCCACTTGTGTGCACACATGCTCTCTCTCTCTCTCCAATAAATAAATAAATAAAATCTTAAAATAAATTAAAAAAAGCCTGGTGCCCTCTCCTTTGACACAGGTGGGAAATACAAACCATGCAAGCCCTTTCTCAGGTACAGGAACCTTCATCTTGGCCACATCTGTTGACAATGAGAAAAACTCCAAACCAGTCTCCTTTCCTCACTCTCTCAAGTCATTTTTGGACTAGTTTGGGAAGCTTGCCCTTCTCTCCCCAGAAAAGCCCTATTAAGTCAGAAAAAGATTCATCACTTCATGCTGTTTTGTGTGTCTCTACAACAGAATTATATTTTGGTGGGGGTCCATGCTGCATCTGCAGGTTCAATGGCTTTATAGTTTAAACCATGAGAACTACTTGGTGAGATTAGAAACTATTGAATCCTATATTGACTCAAGTTTATGAATCAGATAGTCTGGTGAGACATCGAGAAATCAACCACGTATAGCAGGTTTCTGAGAAACAAAATTTATACTGTTCCTTAAGTAAACTCATTTGCTTTTTCATCTAAAAAGTATAATTTATTTTTTAATTATTTTTTAAAGTATAATTTATTATTCTGTCACTCTCCTCTGTGGCTTCAACTTTTCTATGTTCATCGGCAACAAGACTTGTAACATAATATACTCAATTTACTTCTATCTTAGAAATAATGAATCAGGGGCTCCTGAGTGGCTCAGTCAGTTAAGCATCTGCCTTTGGCTTAGGTCATGATATCCAGGTCTTGAGATCCAGCCTCTCATTGAGCCCTTGCATCCTATTCCCTGCTCAGTGGGCAGTCAGCTTCTCCCTCTGCTTCTCCCTTTGCCTCTCCTCTTGCTCATACTCATGCTTTTTTTCACTCTCTCAAATAAACAAAATATTTTTAAAAAAAGAAAGAATGAAGCAAAACTTAAGAATTACTATTAACAATAACAAACAAAAAATACCATCAAGGTCTCTTGTGTTAATTTTTATTAGACTTGACAAATTTCTAGCTTCTAGCCAAAGTACGCATGGATACCCATGGGTTGCCTGAATTTTCCATCACATCTAATTCTTCATTGCATATAGTTTCCAAGGGCCAGTTACTGGACAGGTGTCTGGCTGATAATAAGCAACACAAGAAGGGGTATTAAGATATATACTTCTGAGCCTATTGCACTGATAAGTCTGGGAAGGGCTCACAAATAATTATTTTTATGAAGTACCCCTTTAATATTGCTATTCAGTTGGTCAAGTATAAGAGTACTAGCAATGGATACATTCTGAAGCCTTGGGACATTTTAGAGCTCGAAGTTATCATTTATTGTGCCAAGATTTCTCTCCTACTGGTATAATCCAGTATGTCAGCTAATGAAAAAGTGCTGCCATTCCAAAAAACATGGAGGGGGTGGTGTGTGGTGGATGGTGCTCTGGAAGCCCCTACCAGGAGCTGGATTGGGTTCTTCCAACTCCTACCTTTCAGCTAACAGGTGGCACCCCACTGAAAGCTGTTGTCCTGAGGCTCTTTTGGATTGTAGTAAGAGTATGAATTGTGATCCATCACTCTGGAGAATCCCAATTTAAGGCTATTAGCTATGCACCTGGTCTTGGCATTTGATAGAAGAAGAAACACTGTGCCAGAGGAAACTCAACCCAATGTAAAATTTCCCCAAATTCTGCTTTATAGTAACATTTCTAATTCTAGAATCATCAAAATTTAAGTAAATTCTATTGTGTGAAAATGTGATAATGCCACTCAACACAGTTCTACTTAAGTCATTCAGTGGGAAAAAATATTCAGTAATCTAAAAGATTTTTTTTTTTTTACAAAACACTGTTGGGATTGTAGGCATATTTAGATAGCACACTAAGTATAGAACATTTGAATTCCTAGAAATAATGTATATGTTTGCCTACGTACTGTAAACAAAATTAAGACTTCACAAAAGTTTTAGGTTGATTCCCCTCTATCAATGTAAACACGTCTCCCTTTTGTATATTTCATTTTTAAAATATTTTTAAAACATTTTATTTGAGATAAAGTGAGAGAGAGCACGGGTGGGGAGAAGGGCAGAGAGAAAGGAGGGGGGGGAGAGAGAGAGAGAGAGAGAGAGAGAGAGAGAGAGAGAAACTCTCTGCTGAGCAGAGACCCCAACATAGGGCTTGATCCCAGGATCTTGGGATCATGACCTGAGCCAAAGGCAGATGTTCAGCCAACTGTTCCACCCAGGCACCCCGTTTTGTACATTTTCAGAAAAAAAGAGAAAATTAACTTCCAATGCAAGCATTAAATTTTAAATGTAGCCCAAAAAATACAATCAGCAAACTACATAAGAGAGTAGATAATCAATACAGTAAACATTTGCAATGTTTTTAATCTAGCTGTAATTATAAATTGAAGAACACTAAATGATTTTAGCATTTTCCATCTGAAAATATTCACTGGTGATGCTAATTATTTAACAGCATGATTAATGACATGTCTTGTATAATTATTTATAAGTTAGGAGCCATGTTTTTAAACCTCTAATAATTAGTGAGGTAAAACTTTTATCAACACATAAAGTTTACTTTACTTCCATGAAGAAAGCCCACAAAGTACACATAAATAAAGTTTGTCTAAGCCAACTAAGTAATGATCTCAGAAAAACAAATGAAAATATAACCTCCATTTAGAACTCCACTATATATGTTTTATACATATGTACTTATATATGCAGAATATCAAATAATTGTATCACACAATGAAATAATGCACGCTATCTGTTCACAGGAATTCCATCAAAAGGAAAGGGAAAAATCAGCACTTAGAAAATAAGTGTTAAAAACACAAAATTAAAAAAAAATAAACTATGTAAATTTCTCATAAAAGAAGAATTAAAACCTGCATCACAAAAGAACTCAACTTAGAAAACCTGAATATTTTATAATTGACACTAAGCCCACCGGAACCTTTGCTCTAGAGAGAGACACCATCTTTACTACAACAGGCAGTAAACATGTCCACCTTTGCTCTGAAAAAGACTGTCCCTGTACTTGAAAGTTGTAGGCAAACCTGTCATTTGTCCCTGAAATAGACCATTTCTATTTTCCAAGACTGTTCACTGTGCGAACATTCTTGAAAATATGGTCTGAAAAAGGTCAGCCAGTGTTTCTGTTTATAAGACATCTAGAAATCTGAGAGATCTATGGAGGATCATCTCCCAGCAAATAGTGAACATACTTATGTTTTAACTAATCACATGAGTACAGCGCTAACCATGTAAATTTTCTATAGAAGTACTGATACAAATAAGATATAAAACAACATGACTTTCTTTTTTTTAAAGTTTTTCTTTAAATTCCAGTTAGTTAACATACAGTGTAATACTAGCTTAAGATATAGGATTTAGTGATTCAGCACTTCCATAGAACATCCAGTGCTCATCACAACAAGTGCCCTCCTTAACCCCTATCACCTATTTAACCCATCTCCCCCCTACCTCCCCTCTGGTAACCATCAGTTTATTCCCTAGAATGAGACTCTGTTTCTCTCCCTCTCTCTCCCTCCCCTTCACTCATTTGTTATTTAAATTCCACGAGTGAAATCTTATGGTATTTGTCTTCTCTGACTGAACTATTCCACCTAGTATAATACTCTCTAGCCCCATTCATGCCATTGCAACTGGCAAGATTTCATTTTTTATAACTGACATATATATGTATATATACACATACACATATGCATACATACATATGTGGCATACATATATGCCACATCTTCTTTATTCATTCATCTGTAGATGGGCTGTTTCCATAATTTGGCTATTGTAGATAATGCTGCTATGAACAGCCTTTCATGTATCCCTTTGAATCAGTGTTTTTGTATCCTTTAGATAAATATCTACTAGTCAGCAATCTAAGAAAGTTGACTTTCTTAGATTACATAGTGAAAATATTATGGGAAACCCAAAAGTGTTTGGATGCCATAATATAATGATTACACTTTGAATAAACTATGCTGAGGAAAAACTTAAAAGTATAGAAAATATTAATGACCAAAAAAGTACTGAAGCCTTGTTTTTGAGCCTGAAACAGGAAACTTACATGTCTAACAATAAGTTTGAGTTACATCATGGGTAAGTGCATAAAACTAAATATTAGTTAGGGATTGAACAACTTTTTTTTCAAAAGATTTTATTTATTTATTCATGAGAGACCCCAGAGAGACAGAGAGAGAGGGAGAGAGAGAGAGGGGCAGAGGCACAAGCAGAGGGAGAAGCAGGCTCCATGCAGGGAGCCAGACGTGGGACTCGATCCCAGGACTCCAGGATCATGCCCTGGGCCAAAGGCAGATGCTTAACCACTAAGCCACCCAGGTGTTTCTGAACACATGTTTTTTTTTTTACAGTTTTAATGACGTGACAAAATGCCAATTGTCCCCTCGGTATCTGTTTCTTCTTTTTCCCAAGTATACGACCTCCCAAACGAAGTCTATTATTTCCCAGCCAGAGAGAGTTCCATGGACTAACTTTGCACATATTGAAATATATGTGCAATTTTCCTCTCACTTGTTTAAAAATAAATTGCTTGCTTTTTTTCCACTTCCCATAAGCAAAAACATAGACATGGCAGGTACCAAGTTTTAACCAAATAAGTGGCAACAAAATGTAAGTGATGGCAGATCCCAAAATGGAAGCAACTCTGTTTCCGAATAACTTTTTAAGAATAGATCTAGCCTGCCAGTCTAAATCTCCCATGCTCACACTATTCGTTAAGAGAGAAATACACTTTTATACTATCAATATCTTATTTTAGGGCCTAGCCTTTATAGCAGCTTAAATTTTACTTTACACAAAAAAAGTAGGGCAGTGAAAGATAATATTCAAAATAATATTCATGGAATAATCTAAAAGAAATAGTCAAGAAGAAGGGAGAGAGTAAGAAAAAACATTGTGTGAGTAAAAGTTACATTTGAGAGTTACAAATATGAATACATATTATATCCCTCCTTCATTTTAAAATAGTTTATAACTGGAAAGCAATGCTTTTGAAATTAGAAAACTATTGAATGCAATATAAAATTAAAGTTGGGAAAAGATAATGAAAACTTTTTCAATGTGTGCATAAGAATGGCTTACTGTAACTGGTAAAAATGTAATTAATTAACTTTAACTAAATAGAGAATAAAACAAGAAGAACAAATTCTTTATTTGGGACACACACACAATGGAGAAACTAATTTTATTTGGGAATGAATTAGTATCTTGCTTGAACCTAAATAAGTAAATAAAAATCTAACATGAAAAAGGGGTATAATTTATGTTAAGATTGAGATTTTTTAAGACTTTATTTATTTATTTGAGGGGGAAAGAGAGCGAGAGAGATAGAGAGAGCACACATATAAGCAGGGGGAGGGGCAGTGGGAGAGGGAGAGAATCCTGCACTGAGCCCCTAGGGATCCTGTCACAAGGCTTAATGGGATAACCCTGAGCTGAAATCAGAAGTCAGATGCTCAACCAAGTAAGCCTCCCAGGTGCCCAAGATTGAGATAAGTTTTAGGAATGGCAAATTATACTATGGTGCTAAGGAAAAATGTACCTATCAGTGATTTTGAGTCAGAAGTTACAGAAAATAATAGACCAGATCTTGGGATGTCAAACAGTTTTACAGACTGGAGAAAAAGGGAAGTTGTTGAGAAGAATATGTGACCATATGAGTGATAGATGAGAGATTTGTGAGTCAGGAGACTGGTATATGTTTTTTATTCAAGTTAAAGATGATTTGGGTTGGAACTTTTACAGTGGTTATGGAAGTTGAATGGTGAATAATGTCACACTTCAGTGATTTAACTCATGTATGTCCACTCATCTCTCACTTTAACAAACAAATTTGATTTCTTATGGAAATGATAAAGAAAATCTGATATTTCCACTCTATGTGGAATGCTTTAAGGTCATCTTATTTGCAATTACTGGTAGAATAAAATAAACAGCATAGCTTTACTTTTACTCTTATCAGATACTTTGCCTTTGCTATCCTCAAATAAAATGGTAACTTTTCAAGTGACAAGCTCATTTTATATAACTGTGTTAATATTTTTCAGTGCAAATGTCATTGAGTTAGCTTTCTGCCTCTTACTTAATATAATTTGCTTAAAACTTGTTTGTAATTGAAATAGAAGATCTGTAGTTTAAGATGTTCTATCATTCCAGACACACAATTATGTAGCTAGGACTGTTTCAGTGGATTGGACACAACATACACACAGACTTAATTTTTTTTTTTTTTACTTATACATAGTTTAGCATAAAAGTTTTCCTTAAAAATGATTCCAAGACTTAAATAGCATGTTGGTTAACATTAAAGTAGCTAATCCCACTCATTTTTTAAGAAATCTAGAGTCAGAGTCCATCTGTTTAATTTGTTTTTTTGGCACTGTTATTTGTGATTTTGTTTGATATGTTTGAACTGGAATTTTAGTACTAACAATTAATTGTGATTTTATTTGATTATACACAGCACTCTGGGATGCTTGCCAGAAAACAGCTTTGTAAATGCAGATTGTTCTATATTTCTTAGTTACTCTACAATTGTATTTGGAAACTGTGGACCAGAAACATAGCTTCCACAAACTTGTTTAACACTTCCACAACACATGGTCTATAGCAAATATATCTTGAATCTTTTACATTTAAAATTAATGTAAATATTAACTTTTAAATGATCCATTCATTAACATTACAGTTAGAAGATAAAGACAAATCAACATCTACTTTCATTTTGACTTTCTCCTTGAATCATAAATTAAATATGCTATACTTTGAACATTTTTACCTATATTACTAGTAGAGTTTGACCACTAAAGGATCCTTCATCAATAAAATAAGTTAGCCATGAGGGTGGGTGGTATATAAATTAGATACACAGAAAAGTATCAGGTAATATAAATTTATAGTAAAATATAATTAAATCAAAATGAACTTTCTTAAAAATTATAAATTTCCAAGCAGTGACAACTAGGTTATATTTGATGTTTCTAACTGAAGTAAATTATTATTATAGGGCAAATCAGATTGAAAACTATAATCTTTTCTCCTTATAAAATGTTTCAAGCACTTTAAAAACATCTTCATGTTGAATATTTAATGTATTGAAACATTTTACTTTTATTACAAGCATTTTAGTAGAGTTAGAATTATTTCTTTTTTTAAAAGATTTATTTGAGAGAGTGTATGCCTTTGAGTAGGGGGAGGGGCAGAGGGAGAGAATCTTTAAGCAGACTCTCTACTCAGCACAGAGCCCAACATGGGACTCAATCTATGACTTATGAGATCTTGACCTGAGCTGAAACCAAGAGTCATATGCTCAACTGACTGAGCCACTCAGGCGTCCCTAGAATTATTTCTAATCATGAATATATGAATATACTTGATACTTTAGGAAAATTGGCAATATACCCTGAATGAAAATACTTTTGAGGTGCAATATTTCAACATGTAATAACATCAATCATATATATGCCGTATTTCAGGAGATGGACAAAGGCAAGGTGAAGTAAATTACTAATATAGATGATAAAGAATAAGTATCCTACACAGACATATTTATTATCAAAACAATGAAAACTATGGTGTGTTATTAGACAAAAATTACAATGATACTTTATCTCTTCATTAAGTTGACACACTTTTATTTAGTATGGAGTAAGTACTACACATGGTATGGAAATTCAGGATATACTGGTGAATGAGATCAAAAATCAACCTCTGACCTCACAGAATTAGGAGTCCAGATAAGAAGACAAACATCAAGCAAATAATCAGATACATACATACATATATACATAATACATACATACATACATACATACATACATAAAGGTAAGAATAAAGAAGGATAGCTATATGGTTTCACGAGTTCCCATAGAGAAAAAACTCATTCCAACTAGTTTCTCCAAAGAAGCAAAGATTTAGTGATGAAGTGTCACAATAAATCCAGTAGGCCCAGAGTTGAAGAATGGGGAGTGGGGGGGAGACCATTCTAATCAGAAAGAATATTAAGAGGCCCTTGCGTATATGGTATACTGAAGGAAGTGAGAGAGAGAGAGAGAGAGAGAGAGAGAGATTAGCTGTTTGAAGTGATGTAGAGAGGTGACATCACGACCAGACTGGGACCATTTAAAGACTGACTGACTACTTTAAATTATTGTAATAGGAAGACATTGGAGTATTTTAAGCCAGCGAGAGAGAATCAGTGACATCAGATTTGTGTTTTGGACAATTCTGTTTTCAGTGTACAAAATATAATGTCTGAGGAGAAGGGAGTGTTAGAGGAAATAGTTAGGAAGCTCTAAATTAGCTCAGGTGAGTGACAATGGTAGCTTGACATAAGGAGATAGAAAGAAGGGGAGAAAGGTAAACAGAATAAAAAAATATTTAAGAGGCAAAATAGAATTAAGTGATGGATAAAGTTGGATTTGAGGAGAGAGGAAGAGGAAGACATAGGGGATATATTAAGAGGATCTAGAAGAGTGAAATCACTCAGATAGTAGTAACCTGGGTCATTCCTGACTTCACTCCCTCTCACAAGAAGAAAAACTAACAACTATTCATGGAGAAGACATCATTGAGAGAATCCTAGAATTTGGGAATGAGGCTGAAGCAGCCCCCTGCACCAAAAAACTACAACAGATTGCATTAGAAGGGAGTAATGGCTACATATAGATTGCATGCCTTCCCAAGGCCAGTGTGACATCATGCCAAGTGGTTTGCCCTGAGCTTACAATACTTCAATATTCAATAGTAATACTTCAATATTACTACAATAAGTAGAACAGGAGAGCCCAGGGGTGACATTTAGCCCCTGCAGCCTTGTGGGTCACTTTATGGGAGCCCCTTCTCTGCTTTTACCCTACAGAAATGAGAGGCAAGTTTACTGTGTACTACTGCTGGGAATAAGACTAAGAGAAGTGGGGAAGAGCTTCCAAGAACTAGTACTTCCATCTTGCACCAACTTGCAGAACCCAAGTAGTAGTCCTAATCATTGGTTTTGTTCACTTGTAAAGCCAAGTCAGATGTACAATCTGACCAGGGAATTCAGCAAGGTATTGGCATATTTAATTTAGGTCCCCAAATTAGGACTTCTGTTGACCTGGGAGCTTGGTCTGTTCATGCCCAAGTGAAGACCTGAGTCATAGTCCCACCTGCTATGGATTGTGGCTCCCAACCCTTCCCAACCAGAAAACCTTTTTGAGAAAATTTGGGAGTTTCCCAAAGTGAGCACTGCCCAGGCAAGAGTCAAAGACACAGCCCCCATATGCTACAAAGCATGGCCCCCAACCCATTCTGACAGGGAAGGCTGTCAAGAACACACAGAAGATGTACAACCCAAGAACTCTAGGCCCAAGAGACAGGCAGGCAGAGCTGACTGCCGCCTGAATGCCAGGGATGTGGGGCATGCATTAGCTTGAGTCAAGACCACAAAGAGCATTATTAGTGGCCTTGGCTGCTTCTCCCACTGCTCCCAGGCAGGTAAACTAATTCATCACCCATTATTGCAGAATACAGCCTTCAGCACCTGGGAAGTTGGATATAGCCCATCCAATAGTTCTGCTTACAGTAGTACTTGAATAAAATGGCATGGCCATGGCTTCCTTGTTTGCAGGTCAAAACCAGTGGCCTCATCTGATCAGAATATCCAATGTACACTCTTACCTGATTAAGGTCTCCAAACAACCACCTGTGTAGATCCTGGATGCTGTCCTACTGCCTTTCCAGGGAAGCCAATTCATAGCCCCCATTACTGCTGAGTATAGTACCAGTCCCAATCATCTAAAAATCCTGACCAGAGAATAAAGGCAGCTAGGAAGCCATCTTACAGCTTCACTTGGGCATGTAACCAAGTCAGCAATCCTGTCTAGCTGCTCTCAGCCAGTGCCACCCCTCAAAACCTCAGAGCTCAAACAGTTGCCTTGCCCTAAAATGGACCCTCATATCATTCCCATCTTCCCAAGAACATTATCAGAGGATATATCCAGAAAACCAAAGTAAGCTGACTAGTGAAGAACTGTCTCTGACAAAGTGAACCTGCAAAGTCTTAAAGAGACCACTTACTCAAATACACAATTCAATCCCATACTGTTCAAGGGTCACCTGTACCAGACTCAGGACAAAGACGGAGTAGGTCCATTTTACCCTGTTTGATCCTGCCAAGAACAGCTAAAAACCCTGGACATTAGTTATAAAACAAACACTCGAAAATTGAAAGTAGTAGAAAAGACAGATAAACTAGGGACCTTTGGACCTAAGTAACAACATGTTGAGTTTTTTGGATTTTCTTTTTACTTTATATACCCTAGATTGAGCACTGCAGAAGCCATCCACCTTGAAATGCCAACAGGAACAGACCAAAAAAAGCCCTAGAGAAAATTTGCTTTTTGGCCAGAGATCAGGAGAGTGGTAAGCTAGGAAGACAAAATTTTTACAAAATAATTTTTTCTAACAACTATGGGAAGAAATAAAAGCAGATCCACCCCCAATCTGGTCAGCAAAAGTTGAATGGGACACTAGACTAAGAACCATGCCCAGTGGAAATGATGCACTTCTCCCACTCTTACTCAAAAAGATGTTGGAAGAGGCCTAATAGAGAACCCAACACCCTACATCCCTACAACTGTAAGAAGCTGTGTGGAGAAACTGGAGATTTACCCCTATACTTGGCAATACTGACATGGGACCCACTTTCCTTCACTAGCACAGCAGTTAGAGGAAGACAGCTATAACAAAAATACATGTTTTTTAAATATCCAGAGTCTCATAATACATTATGCCAAATCTCCAGGATACATTTAAAGTCATGGAAATGTAATTAACAAATGCTAACACCAAGATGACACAAATGTTGGAATAATTTGAAACGGAGTTTAAAACTGCCATATAAAAATTCTTCGATGATCAATAACAAATATGCTTGAAAAAATGAAAAAAATAATCTCAGTAAATAAATAGAAAATATTAAAAAATAAATGAGATTTTAGAACAGAAAAAATATAATAAGTGAAATAAAAAGCTCAGTGATGCACTCAACAGAAGAATGGAAGGGACAGAGAACAGAATCAGTGAACTTGAAGACAGAAAAATAGAGATTGCCTAAACTAAATAACAGAGAGAAAATAGACTTTAACAAATAAACTGAATCTCTGGGACCTGTGGGAGTATAATCAAAGGTATAAATTTTCTGTCATAAGAGTCACAGAGGAAAGGAGAAACAGAACAAGTTTAGAAAAATATTTGAAGAAAAAATGGCAGAACATTTCTCAAATTTGGTAAAATGTTTAAGCAGACTTATGAAACTGAATGAACACGAAATAAGATAATTCCAAATAAATCCATGCCAAGATACAGTCTAACTATAGTTTATAAAGTGAAAGACAAAGAAACATCTTAAAAGCAATGATTAAAACGGCAGAAACATCCACACGACAGGTTTCAGAAGTCAAAGAGACCAGAATGAAGTAATATATAATTTTTAAGTGCTGAAAAAACAACTGTTAACCTCAAATCATATGTTCAACAAAATTATCTTTTAAGAACTAAGAAGAAATAAACACACTATGAGGTTCAGGAAAACTAAGAGAATCCGTTATGAGCAGATCTACTCTAAACGAAGCTTAAGAAGTTTTTGAAACGTAAAGAAAATTATAAAAGAATCTTAAACATCAAGAAAGATCATACAATGGAAAAGACAAATATATGAATAAACTCAATAGACTTCCTCTCTGTTCAGATTCCTAAATTATGTCTGAAGCAAAAGATACAACATTGTCCTATGTGGATCTCATCGCATGCTACAGAAATGCTTAAGGAAATTATAAACAGAGGAGGTAAAGGGATTTGAAGAAAGGTAAGTTTTCTAGACTTCACTCAAATTGGGAAGATACATTAGTGTATCTTTGGAGCAACAGAATAGTTCTCTGTACTTGATTCTTTCAGTGGTTACAGGAATTTATACATGTGATAAATGAAAATAACTATACACATATATATTTCCAATATCTATTTCTTGATTTTGACATAGTACTATCATTGGATGAAATCAGTGGGAAAAACTGGGTGATGAGTACTTATGATTTCTCTAATAAATTCACAACTTCCTACTACTCTAAAGTTACTGCAAAATAAAAAGCTTTAAAAAGGGTGTTAGAGGGGTGAGACCTAGACAAATTGCCTCCACATTGAAAGCCAAGCCTGAAACATGTTGACTATGTTAGAATGTGGCTAAGCTTTATGGTACTTTTCCTAATTCCTTACCCAAAAAACTATGGTGGGTAGAGATAGTGGATAATTTTTTTATTTTTATTTTATTTTTTTTTATTTTTTATTTTTTTTATTTTTTATTTTTTTTATTTTTTATTTTTTTATTTTTTGGATAATTTTTTTAAATACCAAATATGTGAAAAATGAAACAAACACTTGTCAATTCTGAGTTCTGAAATGGCCAAAACAATCCTTTATTTATATAGTGAAGCAAATAAGGACATTTTCAGATAGAAGAAACAAATAGAATCCTTTGTCAGCCATCATTTTGAAAAATACAGGTTGCTTTATTGTAAAAATAAGCATATAACTATCTAGAAATTCCACTCCTGTATATTTATCCAAAGGTAGGAAAATTATGTTCACAAAAAGACATGTACATAAATGTTAGTGGTAACTTTTTCATAATAAATAAAAACAGTCTAAGGGTCTATTAATAGAATAGATTATATACCGTGATAAATTTATTCACTGGAAATCTACGTGGCAGTAGAAATGAATGGTCTATTGATATACAAAACAACATGGACGTTTTTCGGAAACTGAAGGCAGTACTGAGCAAAAGATCTTTTATAGGATGGGAATAGTGTATTATTAGATTTGTATGAAATTTTTAGAATAAACAAATCTAAGATGTGGTAGAAAAGAGCTCTAAAAGAGTAGTCATCTCTGGGAGATATGTGGGGAAGTTCAAATGTGGAAAGGGCAGGATAACTTCCTGGGATACCTGTAATGTTCAATATATTCATAGGGTTTTGTGTTATACAGGCATATACATTTTTCATGATACAGAAACAAACTGGGGGCAGCTGGGTGGCTCAGTGGTTGATCATCTATCTTTGGCTCAGGTCATGATTCTAGGATCCTGGAATCCAGTCCTGCATCAGGCTCCCCATAGGGAGCCTGCTTTTCCCTCTGCCTACGTCTCTTCCTCTCTCTGTCTATGTCTGTGTCTCTCACAAATAAATAAATAAAATCTTTTAAAAAATTGAAATGACTTAATTTACATGACAAAATAGTAGTTTTTACATAATTAAAATGCAGAGTTGGAATTTGTATAAAAAAAAATTTAACACCAGGGAATTAAAACTAGATCAAATGATGAAAATCTTAGAGATCAAGATATATTTTATAGATTTCTCTATTTTTTCAAGTTGTGCTTTTGTTATCCACCAAGACAGTTTCTCCCAGATTGTCTCCCCTGCCAATTCCATTAGCTATCTTTCCTTTGTGTTCCAACTGCATCCTGAGGGTACATCTACAAGAGTATTTCCTCTTTATATAGCTGTCTCTAGTACTACATTACAAACTCCTGTAGGCTAAAAAATGTACATAATTTATCTTTATCCTTTTTGCTAGGGCCTGGCACAGAATCTGCACATAACAAGCAGTCAGTAAATGATCAGCAAAGCAATACACAATTACCAAGAATTAAATAGAAAAATTTTCCATCCCTTTTTAATTAATGTAAAGTAGTGAGTTACTCGATGCTGATCGGTTTGAAGGAGGGGTCACAAGTTTAAATGTCCATCATTCTCAGTTAATATAAATGGGTGAAGTGGGATGAGATAAATAATTTTTGAGTATGTAGTAAATTGGAAAGCTTGTGTCCTATTTAAAAAGAAACATATGCTCCTCAATGCCTGCTAAATTTTTATGATGTAGGCATATAAACTGATCATTTCAGAGACTCCCAGTATCAAGAGAAGAAAAATATTCAGCTTTTTCCTAATTTCAGTTCCAACTCTAAATATTGGCTAAATATCTAGGGCATATATATTACAACACTTTCCTAGATTCTGGTCTGAGATACACCAGCTTGTGATCTCTGTTACGGAATTTATTGTTTGCAAGAAAATAGTAGTTAGAAACAACTATGGCAAAAGATACTTTTTTTTTTTTGCATTTATTAATATAATCTAATTAGCGTAAGTGACAATCAGGGATTGGATGATTACCTAAAGGGAAATTTCATAATAAATATATCATGACAAAGCATTCAAACTTCTAGAAAATGTAGATTTAACAATTAAGTAAGTTACAACTCCCAGGAAGCTCTGCACCACTGGCATTCCACAACACATAGCTTGCTCTCAAGGTATTCATCATTGTTTGGTCTTTCTAGCCAAATTTTCTAAATTTGTGTAATGGGAGTTATTCTCTGCAGAAAGGCATCTCTGATTTCATAATTAGTGTCAGAAGAATATAGCTATTTATAACCAAAATAACCGGAACACATCTATTTCATAAAGGAAGATATAAGTGAATTCACACATTACAAGGTTTACATGTTTTTTATTTCTTTTTGGTTACTCTTTTACATTAAGTATAATTTGATTCACACTTATTTTCCATATTTATTTCTCTTTTATACTCCAGGATTATCATGGTAATTTGACAATTTTGAATTCCAATTAAACTTTCCTCTGACTTCCTAACTTAATAAAACCCCAAATGTTGATAGGAAGAAAGTTTTGTCCTCTGAGATTATACAGTTTACTTATTTTAGAACTTTTAAAAGCAGTTAAACCCCTATTTTGTCAAGCTAAGTATATAACAGAAAGAAATAATTCGCAGAGGCGGGGCAAGACGGCGGAAGAGTAGGGTCCCCAAGTCACCTGTCCCACCAAAGTACCTAGATAACCTTCAAATTATCCTGAAAATCTACTAATTCGGCCTGAGATTTAAAGAGAGAACAGCTGGAATATTACAGTGAGAAGAGTTCGTGCTTCTATCAAGGTAGGAAGACGGGGAAAAAGAAATAAAGAAACAAAAGGGCTCCAAGGGGGAGGGGCCCCGCGAGGAGCCGGGCTGAGGCCGGGGCGAGTGTCCCCAGCACAGGAGAGCCCCGTCCCGGAGGAGCAGGAGCTGCACCGACCTTCCCGGGCGGAAAGGGGCTCGCAGGGAGTTGGAGCAGGACCCAGGAGGGTGGGGATGCCCTCGGGTTCCCCGGGACAGTAACAGACACCTGAGCCCCGGGAGAGTGCGCCGAGCTCCCTAAGGGCTGCAGCGCGCACGGCGGGACCCGGAGCAGCTCGGGGGGGCTCGGGGGCGGCTCCGCGGAGGGGGCTGCGGGGCGAGAGCAGCTCGGAGGGGCTCGGGGGCGGCTCCGCGGAGGGGGCTGTGGGGCGGGAGCGCGAATCCACCAGCGCAGGCTCCGGAGCACAGGGCGCCGGGACACAGCCCAGGATCCCGCCTCCCCCGGGACAGGCAGAGGCCGGGAGGGCCCAGGACAGCGAGGACGCTCCTGCCCCAGCTGAGCAGATAAGCGGCCCCAACCACGGAGCATCCAGGCCCCTGCAGACGGAGAGCTCTGTAGTTACTGCAGGAGCTGAATCTAGGGCTCCAGAGCTGGCCGTCGCCACTGCGGTTGTTCCTCCTGGGGCCTCACGGGGTAAACAACGCCCTCTGAGCCCTGCACCAGGCAGGGGGCTGAGCAGCTCCCGCAAGTGCTAACACCTGAAAATCAGCACAACAGGCCCCTCCCCTAGAAGACCAGCTAGACGGACAACTTCCAGGGGAAGTCAAGGGACTTAAAGTACACAGAATCAGAAGATACTCCCCCGTGGTTTTTTTTTTTTTTTTTTTTTTTTTTTGCTTTTTTTGCTTTTTGATTTCTGTTTGCTTCCCCCGCCCTTTTTTTCCCTTTCTTTTTCTTCTTTTTTTTCTCTTTTTCTCTTCATTTTTCTTTTTTCTTTTTCTCTTTTCTCTCCTTCTTTCTATCCTCTCTTTTTCTCCTTTTCCCAATACAACTTGCTTTTGGCCACTCTGCACTGAGCAAAATGACTAGAAGGAAAACCTCACCTCAAAAGAAAGAATCAGAAACAGTCCTCTCACACAGAGCTACAAAATCTGGATTACATTTCAATGTCAGAAAGCCAATTCAGAAGCACTATTATAAAGCTCCTGGTGGCTCTAGAAAAAAGCATAAAGGACTGAAGAGACTTCATGACTGCAGAATTTAGAGCTAATCAGGCAGAAATTAAAAATCAATTGAATGAGATGCAATCCAAACTAGAAGTCCTAATGATGAGGGTTAACGAGGTGGAAGAAAGAGTGAGTGACATAGAAGACAAGTTGATGGCAAAGAGGGAAACTGAGGAAAAAAGAGACAAGCAATTAAAAGACCATGAAGATAGATTAAGGAAAATAAACGACAGCCTGAGGAAGAAAAACCTACGTTTAATTGGGGTTCCCGAGGGCGTCGAAAGGGCCAGAGGGCCAGAATATGTATTTGAACAAATCATAGCTGAAAACTTTCTTAATCTAGGAAGGGAAACAGGCATTCAGATCCAGGAAATAGAGACATCCCCCCCCTAAAATCAATAAAAACCGTTCAACCTCGACATTTAATAGTTAAGCTTGCAAATTCCAAAGATAAAGAGAAGATCCTTAAAGCAGCAAGAGACAAGAAATCCCTGACTTTTATGGGGAGGAGTATTAGGGTAACAGCAGAGCTCTCCACAGAGACCTGGCAGGCCAGAAAGGGCTGGCAGGATATATTCAGGGTCCTAAATGAGAAGAACATGCAACCAAGAATACTTTATCCAGCAAGGCTCTCATTCAGAATGGAAGGAGAGATAAAGAGCTTCCAAGACAGGCAGGAACTGAAAGAATATGTGACCTCCAAACCAGCTCTGCAAGAAATTTTAAGAGGGACTCTTAAATTCCCCTTTAAGAAGAAGTCCAGTGGAACAATCCACAAAAACAGGGACTGAATAGATATCATGATGACACTAAACTCATATCTTTCAATAGTAACTCTGAACGTGAACGGGCTTGATGACCCCATCAAAAGGCGCAGGGTATCAGACTGGATAAAAAAGCAGGACCCATCTATTTGCTGTCTACAAGAGACTCATTTTAGACAGAAGGACACCTACAGCCTGAAAATAAAAGGTTGGAGAACCATTTACCATTCAAAAGGTCCTCAAAAGAAAGCAGGGGTAGCCATCCTCATATCAGATAAACTAAAATTTATCCCGAAGACTGCAGTGAGAGACGAAGAGGGACACTATATCATGCTTAAAGGATCTATCCAACAAGAGGACTTAACAATCCTCAATATATATGCCCCGAATGTGGGAGCTGCCAAATATATCAATCAATTAATAACCAAAGTGAAAAAATACTTAGATAATAATACACTTATACTTGGTGACTTCAATCTAGCGCTTTCTATATTCGATAGGTCTTCTAAGCACAACAGCTCCAAAGAAACGAGAGCTTTAAATGATACACTGGACCAGATGGATTTCACAGATATCTACAGAACTTTACATTCAAACTCAACTGAATACACAGTCTTCTCAAGTGCACATGGAACTTTCTCCAGAATAGACCACATACTGGGTCACAAATCCAGTCTGAACCAATACCAAAAGATTGGGATCGTCCCCTGCATATTCTCAGACCATAATGCCTTGAAATTACAACTAAATCACAATAAGAAGTTTGGAGGGACCTCAAACAGGTGGAGGTTAAGGACCATCCTGCTAAAAGGTGAAAGGGTCAACCAGGAAATTAAGGAAGAATTAAAAAGATTCATGGAAACTAATGAGAATGAAGATATAACCGTTCAAAATCTTTGGGATGCAGCAAAAGCAGTCCCAAGGGGGAGATACATCGCAATATAAGCATCCATTCAAAAACTGGAAAGAACCCAAATACAAAAGCTAACCTTACACCTAAAGGAGCTAGAGAAAAAACAGCAAATAGATCCTACACCCAGGAGAAGAAGAGAATTAATAAACATTCGAGCAGAACTCAACGAAATCGAGACCAGAAGAACTGTGGAACAGATCAACAAGACCAGGAGTTGGTTCTTTGAAAGAATTGATAAGATAGATAAACCATTAGCCAACCTTATTAAAAAGAATTAGAGAAGACTCAAATTAATAAAATCATGAATGGGAAAGGAGAGATCACTACCAACACCAAGGAAATACAAACGATTTTAAAAACATATTATGAACAGCTATACGCCAATAAATTCGGCAATCTAGAAGAAATGGACGCATTCCTGGAAAGCCACAAACTACCAAAACTGGAACAGGAAGAAACAGAAAACCTGAACAGGCAATAACCAGAGAGGAAATTGAAGCAGTCATCCAAAACCTCCCAAGACACAAAAGTCCAGGGCCAGATGGCTTCCCAGGGGAATTCTATCAAACGTTTAAATAAGAAACCATACCTATTCTACTAAAGCTGTTTGAAAGATAGAACGATATGGAGTACTTCCAAATTCGTTCTATGAGGCCAGCATCACCTTAATTCCAAAACCAAAGACCCACCAAAAAGGAGAATTACAGACCAATATCCCTGATGAACATGGATGCAAAAATTCTCAACAAGATACTGGCCAATAGGATCCAACAGTACATTAAGAAAATTATTCACCATGACCAAGTAGGATTTATCCCCGGGACACAAGGCTGGTTCAACACCCATAAAACAATCAATGTGATTCATCATATCAGCAAGAGAAAAACCAAGAACCATATGATCCTCTCATTAGATGCAGAGAAAGCATTTGACAAAATACAGCATCCATTCCTGATCAAAACTCTTCAGAGTGTAGGGATAGAGGGAACATTCCTCAACATCTTAAAAGCCATCTACAAAAAGCCCACAGCACATATCATTCTCAATGGGGAGACACTGGGAGCCTTTCCCCTAAGATCAGGAACAAGACAGGGATTCCACTCTCACCACTGCTATTCAACATAGTACTGGAAGTCCTAGCCTCAGCAATCAGACAACAAAAAGACATTAAAGGCATTCAAATTGGCAAAGAAGAAGTCAAACTCTACCTCTTTGCCGATGACATGATACTCTACGAAAACCCAAAAGCCTCCACCCCAAGATTGCTAGAACTCATACAGCAATTTGATAGCGTGGCAGGATACAAAATCAATGCCCAGAAGTCAGTGGAATTTCTATACACTAACAATGAGTCTGAAGAAAGAGAAATTAAGGAGTCAATCCCATTTACAATTGCACCCAAAAGCATAAGATACCTAGGAATAAACCTCACCAAAGATGTAAAGGATCTATACCCTCAGAACTATAGAACACTTCTGAAAGAAATTGAGGAAGACACAAAGAGATGGAAAAATATTCCATGCTCATGGATTGGCAGAATTAATATTGTGAAAATGTCAATGTTACCCAGGGCAATATACACGTTTAATGCAATCCCTATCAAAATACCATGGACTTTCTTCAGAGAGTTAGAACAAATTATTTTAAGATTTGTGTGTAATCAGAAAAGACCCCCGAATAGCCAGGGGAATTTTAAAAAAGAAAACCATAGCTTGGGGCATCACAATGCCAGATTTCAGGTTGTACTACAAAGCTGTGGTCATCAAGACAGTGTGGTACTGGCACGAAAACAGATGCATAGATCAATGGAACAGAATAGAGAACCCAGAAGTGGACCCTCAATTTTATGTTCAACTAATATTCGATAAAGGAGGAAAGACTATACACTGGGAGAAAGACAGTCTCTTCAATAAATGGTGCTGGGAAAATTGGACATCCACATGCAAAAGAATGAAACTAGACCACTCTCTTGCACCATACACAAAGATAAACTCAAAATGGATGAAAGATCTAAATGTGAGACAAGAGTCCATCAAAATCCTAGAGGTGAACACAGGCAACACCCTTTTGGAACTCGGCCACAGTAACTTCTTGCAAGATACATCCACGAAAGCAAAAGAAACAAAAGCAAAAATGAACTTTGTGACTTCATCAAGATAAGAAGCTTTTGCACAGCAAAGGATACAATCAACAAAACTAAAAGACAACCTACAGAATGGGAGAAGATATTTGCAAATGATGTATCAGATAAAGGGCTAGTTTCCAAGATCTATAAAGAACTTATTAAACTCAACACCAAAGAAACATACAATCCAATCATGAAATGGGCAAAAGACATGAACAGAAATCTCACAGAGGAAGACATAGACATGGCCAACATGCACGTGAGAAAATGCTCTGCATCACTTGCCATCAAGGAAATACAAATCAAAACCACAATGAGATGCCACCTCACACCAGTGAGAATGGGGAAAATTAACAAGGCAGGAAACCACAAATGTTGGAGAGGATGCGGAGAAAAGGGAACCCTCTCACACTGTTGGTGGGAATGTGAACTGGTGCAGCCACTCTGGAAAACTGTGTGGAGGTTCCTCAAAGAGTTAAAAATAGACCTGCCCTACGACCCAGCAATTGCACTGTTGAGGATTTATCCTAAAGATACAGATGCAATGAAACGCTGGGACACCTGCACCCCGATGTTTCTAGAAGCAATGTCCACATGGGCCAAACTGTGGAAGGAGCCTCGGTGTCCATCGAAAGATGAATGGATAAAGAAGATGTGGTCTATGTATGCAATGGAATATTACTCAGCCATTAGAAATGACAAATACCCACCATTTGCTTCAACATGGATGGAACTGGAGGGTATTATGCTGAGTGAAGTAAGTCAATCGGAGAAGGACAAACATTATATGTTCTCATTCATTTGGGGAATATAAATAATAGTGAAAGGGAATATAAGGGAAGGGAGAAGAAATGTGTGGGAAATATCAGAAAGGGAGACAGAACATAAAGACTCCTAACTCTGGGAAACGAATTAGGAGTGGTGGAAGGGGAGGAGGGCGGGGGGTGGGGGTGAATGGGTGATGGGCACTGAGGGGGGCACTTGATGGATGAGCACTGGGGGTTATTCTGTATGTTGGCAAATTGAACACCAATAAAAAAATAAATTTATTATAAAAAATAGAAAAAAATGAAATCATTCGCAAAAGGTACACTTTTACACTTTATTTGAAAGAGCTCTTCAAGCAATGTTTGGTTTATTATTATTATTTTTTAAAGATTTTATTCATTTATCTGAGACAGTGAGTGAGAAAAGGAGCAGGAGTAGGGGAGAAGGAAAGGGAGAAGCAGACCCCCCACTGAGCTGGGAGCCCAATATGGATCCCAGGATCATAACCTGAGCTGAAGGCAGACACCTAACAGACTGAACCACCCAGCCACCCCAATGTTTAGATTATTAATAGGAACAACACATTTCCAAGTCAAAAGTACAAAATCATCTTATTGGAAAGAAAGCCAATGACATAAGAACAAATGATTGTCCATTGAAAAATTAATTCTATTATGTTAAGGATAAATAATTTTAAAATAACTTTTATAATATTGCAGAGAACAAAATGAGAAATATGTGAGAATATGATATAAATAAATCATGGAAATATGTTGGTAATTATTACCCATTCTTTGCAAAAATAATGGTCAATGTTTATTAGTGCTTTTTATGCACCAGACACAATGCTAAATGCTTTTTATACATATTCTCAATTAATACTTGCTATAAAACCGTAAAACAATAAAAGCTTTAATCATTTTCTTATTTTTTTCTATAATTTGTATATCAATTCTGATATTCTGATAGAGCACCACATTTTTTAGGTTATATTTGCTGAAGGCAGTGTTCTTACTCTGTTTCTACTTGTCAATCTATTTTCATATTTTTATGCTAGTCGAATTTTCATTTTTCGTTTCTTTTTTTTTTTAAATATTTTATTTATTTATTCATGAGAGACACAGAGAGAGAGGTAGAGACATGGGCAGAGGCAGAAGCAGGCTTCCTGCAGTGAGCCTGATGTGGGACTTGATCCCAGGACCCCAGAATCACGACTTGAGTCAAAGGCAGATGCTCGACCATTGAGCCAACCCAGTGCCCCTCATTATTCTTTTTATCAAATTCCCAAGGGGTTTTTCTATATACTAGATCTTTTAAAGGAATAAAATCATGAAAATATTTATCCTTTCTCCCTGAGGCATTCTATTTATCAGTTAAAATTTTATTTTTATTAATTCATTTATTTAATTTTTAAATTTTAATATCTAAGAAGCATAGAGATATGTTTTCTCCATGCTCTACAGTGTTGACATCATGTACATCTACAAAATTCATGTGAGAATAAACTTTGTTGTATTCTATAAGAGTCAGCATGGAATATTCCATCTTTTGTTTGTTGTTTCCTTGATATTTGTAATTTTTTAATGATTTATTGTTATTTATAAAGTTTAACTAGCAATGGGTTTCTTAGTTTTCCAATTATATTTATATTTCCCATGATAACATAGTCATATCTCTCAATAAAACATTTTTGGTAAATACTTACATAGAAAAAAGTATGTTCATTACATCTCTCCACACTTGTCGTACCTACTATTTCAGGGTGAACCTTTCAAAATCCATATGTGGAATCTCTAATACCTTGTTTAATCTTCTTCCATCAAGAGCCAATGAAATCTATCAATATGACAGGATATCATATTACTAGTTTATATATTGCAATAATTTTCATGATATTATTAAGGTTTCTAATCATTTGACTTTGAGTTAAAAAGGTATTATCCTGGATGGACTTGTCAATATTAAACAAGCCTTTTAAAGAGATTTTTCTGTTGCTCTTGAGGAACTAAGTTTGTGTTGTTTCAAACTGGTAACATTGTGGCAATTTGTTACACAGAAATAGAAAACTAATATAACTTGGGCACCTGGATGGCTCAATTGCTTAAGCATCTATCTGCCTTTGGCTCAGGTCATGTTCTCGAGGTCTTGGGATGAAGCCCTTGGGATAGAGCCCCATGTCAGGCTCCCTGCTCAGTGGGGAGCCTGCTTCTCCCCCTCCCTCTGGCCCTCCCCCTGCTCATGTTCTCTCGCTCTGTCTTAAATAAATATAAATAAATAAATAAATAAATAAATAAATAAATAAATAAATAAATACAATCTTAAAAAAAAGAAAACTAATATAACTTTCATGGTATATTGTATACAATTCATAACACATGGTGTTGGTTTGTTCAGTCACTATTTTTAATTTTTTTATCTTCATGAAATCCTAATAATAATCTATAAATACTCTTAGTTGGACTGGGTACATCCTACAAATATAATATGGGGATACCTTTAGCCAGAAATAACGCAAAACTCATTGCTAACTTACATAAATAATAAATCACCACCTTACAAAAATCAAAGTACAAAGTCATGTTAGATCAGGGTTTAAGGATCCAGTAGCAGAACAGTATCATTGGGATTAATTCCCATTTATCTCTACTCTGCAAATTTCTCCTCATATGTCACTGACCAGCCAAAATCTTCAATGTCATGTGTTTCCTTTTTCAATCAGTCAGGAGGTATTTAGTAGGTGTCTTTAACATATTTGGCAATAAAAAAGAAGAACACAGTTACTAGTGTCTTTTGTTCCTTGAGGAAGCTAAAGTACTGGACAATAGTAGAGTGGAAAAAATTTAAGCAACACGGAATATTGAAAAAGTAGACTGAGATCTAGCAAAGATAAATAATATTTGACTTTCAAGTATTAATATACTGATTACATTGAATGGAAGTATCTGGATTGTTTACTTTATGTGAATAAAATAAAAGGAATCTCTTTGGTTGACAGAAAATATAAAGTGGAGTATAGCATAGCTGCTTAAAAGTAGATATAAAATTAGGCCACATTAATAAAAAGAAAGTGATAATTTCAACTGACTTTTGTGATCCAAATCTCATGCAGAATAAATATGGTGTTTACTTACAAGTTTATGTGGTATTGTGAAAGTCTAGATAGAATTCAGGGGATAGTAGTCAAATTAAATAGGAGTCTAGAAATAGTGTTACATGACAAAATTAAGAACTCTAAAGAGGTTATACATGAAAATGAGAAGATGTAAAGGAATGCTTATTAACCATTAGTATTTTCTCAAGTAGACAATCTGGAAAATCATGAGTTTCAAATCACAAAAAAAAACAAATGTTTATGAAAATTCTGAGTGGCCATTCTTCAAGATATCATAAATAATGATTTGTTAAGGGGAGAAAAATAGAGGAGTACCACTATACATTTCCTTTAACTTATATTCATTTAATTCTCTAAACTTTCCTGAAAAAAGCTGAAATTCCTTAGTGAAAATATCTGTATTAACCTAAGGAAAAAATTCATAATATAGAAGTCAAGTAAACTATTTTGCTTTTTCATTAGTATCATTTGTTAACAGGCAATATTAGCCTAAAAATACATTAAAGCAAACAAAACAAAAATATGGTTGTTATTTTTCATAACCTTTCTAATCATCTTATATCTTTGATCCGCATATTCTTTTTTTTTTCAGATTTTATTTGAGAGAGAGAGAGCATGAGCTGGGGGCAGGTGGGGTATTCTTTTTTTTTTTTTTTTTTTAATTCTCTTCTATTGCCAAGTAAAATATAGGACAAAAAACAGAGCTACAAATAATTAGCATTACTTCAATGAAAAATTAATGTTCAAGATTAATAACTTTACAAATGTAGATGTGGAATTATTTTTTAAAACTATTTTCAAGCCATCTAGTTATACTTTCTAATCAATTTACATATCCATACTAAATGAAACTTGAGTGTTTTTTTGCTTTTTTTTTTTTTTTCTTTCTTTTTATAACTGAAGTGTAATATCTTGGTGGCCATACTCTTCGGAGGTTCTTATGATCCCTGCTTCCTGGTGCTCATGCCTTTGTATAATTCTTCCATCTTACTGTGAATAAGACCTGTCACTGTCCTCTTATCAACAGAATATGGCAATGATGAAAAGATATGTGATTATGTGTATATTATTATGTGTTACATAAGGTTTAACATTCATTTTGTTAAATGATTGTCTGCTGGCTTTGAAGCAGCAAGCTTCCATGTTGTGAGATACAAAATGGAGAGAGTCATGAACAGGAAGTTAAAGGTGGCCTTCTGCCAATAGCCAGCAAAGAATTGATTCCTTCAGTTCAGCAGCCGCAAGGAATTGAATCCTGCTAACAACCTAATAGAGCTTAGAAGGAGATCCTTCTTGAATTGAGACTCCATTGGCCTCAAAGCCCTGGTCAAACATGTTGATACAAGTGAGACCCTTAACAGAGGACTCAGTTGAGCTGTGCCTGAGAAACCAAAGAAACCACAAGATAATAAATGTCTGTTGTTTTTAAACCACTAAATGTGTGGAAATATTGTTAGGTACCAATAGATAACAAATACAATGCCTCTCTTTAAGTATTAGATGAAATTACTTGCTAGATATTTTAGCTAAGTACTTATCTTTAATTATACATGCACTAGTAGTCAGAAAGATGATTGTTTCTATCTATTCTAGAGAGAAGTCCTTTTATTTTAATTTTTAAAAATATTTATTTATTTATTTATTTATTTATTTTAGAGAGTGGGGGAAGCACAAAAGCTAGGGGAAGGGTAGGGGAAGAGGGAGAAAGAGGGAATATCTCAAGCAGATTCCTTGCTAAACATGGAAGTTGAGAAGTCCTTTTATTTTAAAAGCTGCACTCAATGCTGCCATGTTCTTATCAACAGTACCATTTTGATTTCTAATACCAGCCTTCTGTATTCACTCGTTAAACACACATTGAAAAATGACAAAGGTTATTATCAGTGACATTTCTGTGTAAAATCCAATAAGCAAATTAAGAAGTGTATCTCTGGATAACAATGTAGTCATAGAAAAATCTCTTGAGTCTGTAAATGACATGACCTATTGCACTGTGGCTTTTAAATATCACTGTTAAATAGTTGGGAGGATTATGGTCTTCTCTTTACTTCTCAAATGGCCTTTTTATCTTTAACAATAAATTATTGTTATCTGATATCATCTAGAGTTTTTCAATTTATTTCACAATTAGCCAATCAGAGTGATTGCCTAAAGAGAGCTCTTAATAAATAATAACTGCATTTTGTGCCACTCAGCTTATATCCATCATAGATTGCTTTAAGATTTACCTATTTATTTGTATGTCTTAACTTCTTTATAGTATACAAGTCAATATGGAATAGGATTTAAGGCTATGTATTTCTTTCAAGTCTCAGAGTGCCAATTCCTGGATACCACATTTAAATAAATATTTTCCTTGTATGATCACTTAAGTAATCATTCAATAAATAATTCTATTCAGGAATCCCAAGACACTTTTTTTTTAATTTTAAAAAAGAAAACAGAATAACCATGTAAAGAAAAAACATGTTTTAAAGTGATAAATTAAGGTAGTAATAAATAGAAAAAGAAATATGCAAAGCAAAAGGGGATGGAAGGAGTAAGGGCGGAGGGAGGGAATACGAGAAGAAAAAAGACTGATAGAAGGGAAAATATAAATAAATAAATAAAGGAAAATGTGTCTTAATAGTTTTCTACAATAAATTGATTAGTTTATTATAGCTAATCCCCTAGCGACCATCTGTGATTTTTTTTTTTTTTTTTTTTTTTTTTTACTGGATAGCTACAATGACATTACACAGAGAACAATTTTATAATGACATGTTTTATAGCCTCTGTTATTGGGTAATCAATATATTTCTTCTAAATTCTAATAGTTATATGAGCAAAAGAGAAGAAAAAGTAGGAGGATTTTTAATACTTGGGATAATCTTTGAATAGTCCCTTGACTAAGTACTATTTAATTACACCAAATAAGCATATCCACTACTTGATAACTGGAGCAGATTACTTTATCCAACTGCAATGTTAAAAAATAGACAACAGTCTGCGATTTTCATTGTGGTATATAATACTACTGATTAGTGAAATAGTAATTTTCAAGGTGATTTCTTCCTTTATTTGAAAAAAGACAAACCACTCAACCAAAACTAATAGTTCATAAGGAATTAATCAGATCACATTAGCCAAAAGTACAATATTATTTTGTTATATAATTTTAAGATAAGAAAGATTGAAGGAGCCAGAAGTAATTGACATACAGGTTACAAGTCAAAATTAGTACACACACTTGTCTAGAAATAGTGCAGCACTGATGTGCTGGGTTTCCTAAGTATTTAAGTTGCTATATATAAGCAAAAGGACTAAGGAATTTAAAATAATTCTGCATCTTCAGAATTGTAGAAAGTTACCAGGTCTTTGTAGAGAAAAAGTGGTTTTATTTCAGGGTACATTCTATCAGTGTTTCTACTGACAGTTCAGTATTACCTGCACTTTATCTAGATTAAGTCTTAACATAACTCTTTCATCAAAGCTACTATCCTAACCTGTAGGTGACTGATTCTAATGGAATTGCTTAAAAGAAGACAAAGAAACGCTGTCATGCCCACACCAACGGCTTTGCTACCCAACAGGTACAATTATTTCCTCTAAAGCTTTCACATTTGACATTGAACAGGCAGTTTCACCAGATACGACCCTGAAGCAATTGCCATTACTGAGCATGCCAAATGGATTAGTAGAATTTTCTCCTGAATTATTTCTTTCCAACTAGGGAGTCTGGAGATTAAATGGGTCTTAGAAACATTTAGTGAAATTCATGAATTAATTTTTTGGCTAGTTTTGTAGTCACTGTCTGTGTCATTAACTCTATAAATGAGTATTTGGAAGTTAATTGATTTTCATTCCTCATTTAAAAAAAAATTACAAGAATTATTCCTCAGATATTTTAGTGACAAGATTCAATGAAGACCAGTTATTCAGTTATTAATTCAACAGAGAGTTATTAGTCTACTATGTGACAGGCATTGCATTATAGATAAAAATTAAGCAAGACAAAATCCTCTCTAGGAGCTTACAGAGTAGGAGAGATTAAAAAAAAGTAATCAAATAGGTAAAATAAAGTAATGCATCTTAAATAAAGGTTGAACCTAATTCTGCCTGGCAGTTTCAGGAAAGGTAAATAAAACAAATCTTAAATATCACTAGGCTATAGAGTAGAGAAGACATATGAGCAAACAGATGTTCTAAAGCATTAAGACTTGGAGACTACATTTATTGTAATAACTGCAAACAGTTTGGTAGTGTTACAACTTAGGATGAATATGGACTACAGTAAGAAATAACCCTGATATTAAAGCCAGACAAAGACACTACAAGAAAAACAAAACAAAACAAAAAAACCTACAGACCAATATCCCTAATAAACATAGAAGTAAAAATGCACAACAAAACTGAATTCAACAGCACATTAAAAGGATCATATATCATGATCACTGGAATTTATCCCTAGGATGCAAGGATGGTTCAACACACACAAATCAATTAATTGATGCTTCATATTAAGAGAATGAAAAATTAAAAAAAAAAACATATGCTCATCTCAATAGATGTAGAAAAAAAATCTGATAAAATTCAGCACCCTGATATGATAAAATCTCTCAACAAACTAGGTATAGAAAGAATTTACCTACAAAGAATTCTGAATCCCAACCACAAAGCTTACAATCAACACACTTTAAAAAAATTATTTCTTTATTAACAAGAGACACACACACACACATAGAGAGGCAGAGACATAGGCAGAAGGAGAAACAGGCTCCATGTAGGGAGCCTGATGTGGCACTCGATCCCAGGACTCCAGGATCATGCCCTGGGCCAAAGTCAGGTGCTCAACCACTGAGCCACCCAGGCTTCCCACAACAAACTTTTAAAGTTGCCTTAAGGAGAGTTTTTATTAATGTTGTTAATATCTGTTATTATTTTTGTTTGTATTTCAAGGAGTAACAAGGTGTCAGTGAATATCCCTGAAAAGTTCTGAGTTCCTCTTATCTCTTTATTTTGGGTTTTATCTTTCATGTTGGGAATACTCTTCACATAACATGATTCTTGCCTTTCTCTTCAATTTAAGTATAAGGGACTAAATGTGTGAGCAAAATGCATTAATTACAGAGCTTTATTACAGGTAGACTATACAGCCAAACTTATTACATGAGGACTTCTACTATTGAAGTCTATAGGTTATTTTACGTGAACTTTTCTAGTTTTATTTTTAATTTTTTGTTTTGTTTTGTTTTTCCCAGATAAGGGTTATCTAATGACTGGGTTGGACACTGTAGACATGGAAAGAAAAGAGCTTTCAGCATGTCAGATTACCTAATGCTTCAGCTTCTTTGTGTATTCATTCAAGTTGCAGATGACATTATCTTATACATATAAAACCCTAAATATTTCACAAAAATCAACAACAACAACAACAACAAAACTGTTAGAATACACAGTCAGCAAAGCCTCAGGATAAATTCAAAATATAAAAATTAATTGTGTTTTATGTACTAAGAACAAACTGTACAGAAAGGATGTCAAGCAAATCTTCTATTTATAATAGCATCAAAAAGAATAAAATACTTAGGAATAAACATCACTAAGGAGTTAAAAGACTTGGACACTAAAAATATAAAACATTATAAAAGAAATTAAGGCACACACAAATAAATGGAACGATATCTGCATTCATAGATTGGAAGAAATATCCATACTACCAAAAGTGATCTGATCTACAGATTCAATGCAATCCTCATCAAAGTCCCAAGGGCATTTTTGGAAAAAAAAAAAAAAAGGATCCTATAATTCACATGGAACCAAAAAATATCCCAAAAGCTAAAGCAACCTTGATGAAGAAGAAAAATGTGGAGGGATAGTGTTTATTGATTTGAAAATATGTCACAAAGTCATAGCAATAAAAACATTAAGATAAAGGCTAAAGATAGACCTATAGACCAATGAATCATAATAGAGAGCTCAGAAATAGGTCAATACACATATGGTCAACTGATTTTTGACAGGGTGCCAAGAGTATACCATGGGAAAAGAAATGTCTCTTCAATAAATGGTTCTGGGAAATCTGTATAACTATATATAAAAGGATGAAATTGAATAATCTCTATCTTATATCATACACAAAGATCAACTCAAAATGTATCAAAGATTTAAATTAAGACCTAAAACTAAAAATTCTCAAAGAAAACACTAGAGGAATCTTCTTCTTCTTCTTCTTTTTTTTTTTTTTTTGTATTTTTTTATTGGTGTTCAATTTGCCAACATATAGCATAACACCCAGTGCTCATCCCGTCAAGTGCCCCCCTCAGTGCCCATCACCCAGTCACCACGATCCCCCACCCACCTCCCCTTCCACCACCCCTTTTTCGTTTCCTAGAGTTAGGTGTCTCTCATGTTCTGTCATCCTCACTGATATTTTCCACTCATTTTCTCTCCTTTCCCCTTTATTCCCTTTCACTATTTTTCATATTCTCCAAATGAATGAGACCATATATGTTTGTCCTTCTCTGATTGGCTTATTTCACTCAGCATAATACCCTCCAGTTCCATCCACGTTGAAGCAAATGGTGGGTATTTGTTGTTTGTAATGGCTGAGTAATATTCAATTGTATACATAGACCACATATTTATTTATTCATCTTTCGATGGACAACGAGGCTCCTTCCACAGTTTGGCTATTGTGGACATTGCTGCTATAAACATTGGGGTTCAGGTGTCCTGGTGTTTCACTGCATCTGTATCTTTGGGATAAATCTGGGGGAACCTTCTTGACAATGGTTTTAACAATGTTTTCCTGAATTTGATCCCAAAAGCACAACAAAACCAAAAATAGACAAGTAGGACTACATAAAAAAACTCTGCAAAGCAAAGGAAATAATCAGTAGGATGAAAAAGCATCTTACCCATTAAGAAAAAATATTTGCAAACTACATATAAGTATTTCCTTCATATCGGAACAAACAAATAAATAGTAAAGAACTGGAATAGACATTTCTCCAAAGGTACCAGGCAAATGGCCAAGTATGTGAAAAGGTGCTCAACATCACTACTCATGCGGAAAACAGACCAAAACCATAATAAGATATCACTTCACAGATATTTGGCTGGTTATTATTTAAAACTTAAAAAGGGAAAGGGAAATTACAAGTGTTGGATAGCATTTGGAGAAATTGGAAATCTTATACATTGTGAGAATGCAGAACGTGCAGCCCCTACGGAAAACAGTATAGAGGGTCCTCAAAAAAAATAAAAGTAGAACTACTGTCTGGCCCAGCAATCCTACTTCTGGGTATATATCCAAAAGACTTGAAATCAGGATCTCAAAGAGATATTTGCTCCACCCCTTTAACTGCAGCATTATTAACAATTGCAGCACTATTAACAATAGCTAGATAAGAAAACAGGTGTCCATCTACAGGTAAATGGATAAATAAAATGTTGTATGTACATACAATGGAATATTATCAGCCTTATAAGGGAAATCCTGTCATTAAGATAATATGGATGGACCTAGAGGATATGCTAAGTGAAATAATCCAGTCACAGGACAAATACTGCATGATTTCTTTTATATGAGGTATCTAACATAATTAAATTCAAAGAGATAGAGAATGGAATAATGATTTCCAGAGGCTAGGGAAGAGCCGGAAAAGTGGAATTGTTTTTCAAGGTGTATAAAGTTTCAGTTATGCAAGATAAATAAGTTCTGGAAATCTCATGTACAATGTAGTATCTATACTTAGCAAGATAGTATTGTGTACTTTAAAGTACATGAGAGGATAGATCTCATGTTAAAGGTTCTTACTAAAGAAACAAAAATGGAAGAATTAAAAGAAATTTTTTTTTCGTTAATGGATGTTTACTACCTTGATTTGGTGATGGTATCATGTGTATATGCATATGTCCAAACATATATTAAGTCTATGAAATTTGCATATATCAAATATATCTCAATAAAACTAAAAAAGGGATATGATTATTTTTTAATTTAATTTATTATTTTAAAAAGATTTTATTCATTTATCCATGAGAGACACAAAGGGAGAGGCAGAGACGTGGGCAGGAGAGGCAGGCTCTCTGCAGGGAGCCAAATGTAGGACTTGATCCCAGGACCCCAGGATCATGCCCTGAGCCAAAGGCAGATACTCAACCACTGAGCCGTCCAGGTGTTCCTCATTATTTTTTTAAAGGCCGCTCACATTTTAGCTCTTTTATGTGTGGGGATCTTCTGACTGAATCAACTAAAGTGGCACATGGAATTTAAAAATGTTTAAAAACATTTTCAAAACAGGCTTTATTTTCAGTATCCAGAAACTCTATCTGTCTAAGCCTTTCTTAAGATTTTCCAGGGAAATCCAATTGCTTCTCCTAGGAATCTGCTTCTATAAGACTGTAATTTTGACCTTTCTCAGTTTTGCTAAGTCACAATTCTCCATCTGCTCTCTACTCACATATGTTTATGATTTGATATTGTAGGTGTCCTAATTTTCCAGAAATGGAATTGCATTTCTGTTCCTTATTATTATTATTATTATTTTTATCTTTGAAAGAGAAAGGGATGTAAATGTCTCTACTACCTTGAAATTGAGATAATCAGAAATGACAGTTGGGAACAAAGAAGAATGGGATAGAAGTGCTTCACTTCATTATCTTGAAATGAACAATTAGAAATGAGAGTAAAGGACAGTCACAAGATTTAACCTGCAGGTGATTGAGTGGACACAGGAATTGGGTGTTAGTGAGAAGTCCATCCAGAATGCCTCTTGTCACCTTCAGTATTTCTGCCATAAAAGTGTTCTTTACATTGTGCCAAAATTTTGTCATATTTGTTTTGTACACTTTCATAAAAAATCCAGTAGTTATTTAAAAAAAAACATTTAAAAATTAACTATGGATTAGTAAATATAAAATTTGGAGAGGTAGAGTCAAATTTCAAGTTTTTTATTTTCTGGTCATATACATTTATCAATCTTCTTGTCATCTCAGTTCCAGGTCTAAAGTTCTGACTATTCCAGATACTTCAAATTTTAAAAAATTAATTCCTTTTAAACATAATGTTGTAATTGCTATTTTCCTTTGATTTTTGCATAAGAATCTGAGACAGAGCTTGCCCAAGTGGTAAGGCTGTATGAATGCAAATGACTAGACCAATACCCTTCAAAGTCTCAAAGCCAGGAATACTACTCTTTTTGTTTGACCACCTGGCAGCATTGACTGTCACCACATTAGATTCTGCAACCCTACTTTCCTAGCATTTCTTCTCAATATCCAAAGAGATGTCTCTGATGTTTATCTTTACAGGTCAATGTTTTCAAGGCTTTTTATTCAGCCTTTTATTCTTATGTTAAATATGATATTTGCATGAATTATGTATTCTCTTTTGCTTCAACTGTCTCATGTACACCTACCTGTTTCTTTTTTATTTTTTTTAAGATTCCATTTATTTATTCATGGGAGATATATATATATATAGAGAGAGAGGCAGAGACATAGGCAGAGGGAGAAGTAGGCTCCATGCAGGAAGCCCGATGTGGGACTTGAACCCGGGACACCAGCATCATGCCCTGAGCCAAAGGCAGACACTTAACTGCTGAGCCATTCAGGCATCCCCCTACCTGTATGTTTCAAATTAAAAATTCTACCCCAGAATTATGATTTGCTGAAGATTAAAAAAATGTTTTTAAAGATTTTACTTATTGGAGAGAGAGTGGGGGAGAAAGAGAGAGAGAGAGAGAAAGAGAGAAAGAGAGACACCACAAGCATAGGGGACGAGCAAAAGGACAGGGAGAAGAGGACTCTCCACTGAGTAGGGAACCTGAAACTGGCTGGATCCCAGGACCCTGAGATCATGACTTGAGCCGAAAGCAGAATTTATTTATTTTTTTTTTGCATAAATTTTAGTGTACATTTTATTCTATTTAGATTAGCAAATAAACCTTTCATTTTCTGTTGCTTAACTTTCTGATTGCCTATTTTATCACCAACATATTTGTTAATATGAGCCTCAAGACACTATTTTAGTTTCTAAATTTATTCTGAACTTTCTTTTTTCTGTGCACATGTAAGTTTTTCTTCTATGTGATATTACTATTATTCAACTTTTAAACTTCAGTTCAAATGTCATCTACCTCAGAGGATTTCCCATGAATCCTCTCTACCTTTGTGGACTTTTGTGGACTCTGTCTTGGTGTCTCATAGCACAGGGTAAGCCTTTCTCTCATAGCATGAACCTTACTCATTGTAAGATTATGATTTTATCTTGTTTGTTTTTTTCTCCTATTTCTTCTGTTTGTTGTAACTTTCAATTTTTATTTATAGAATTTTTTATATTTACAAAATTTTTCTTAGCATGCAGTAAAATATTCATTAAGAAATTTTCAAAGGATGAAAAAAATTTCAAATGGTGAATAGAGGAAAAAGGAAAAATGAAGAATTTGAATCATGAGTTCTCTTACAAAATCATAAATTGATGCTCCTTTGCAATGCTGCCTTATCTTTCTCAAAAAGTTGTTATACGGTGATAAAACACCATGTAAGAGCATTTTACAAATATAAAGCCAAATATATTTCCAAAACATTAATATATACTAGAACTGATAAATTAATTTAGTAAGGTTGCAAGATATAAAATCAATATGAAGAAATCAATTGGTGCATTTCTAAATATTAATAGTGAAGCAGCAGAAAGAGACATTAAGGAAACAATCCCATTTACAATTGCACCAAAAATAATAAAATGTCTAGGAATAAATTTAACCAAGAGGTGAGAGATTTATACTCTGCAAACTATAAAACACTGATGAAAGATTGAAGATAATAAAAATAAATGGAAAGATATTCCATGCTCATGGACTGAGAGAACAAGTATTGTTCAATTTTTCATACTACCCAAAGTAAACTTCAAATTCAATGCAATCCCTATCAAAATACCAGTAGCATTTTGCACAGATCTAGAACAGACAATGCTAAAATTTGTATGGAAGCACAAAAGATCCTGTATAGCCAAAGCAATCTTGAAAAAAAAAAAGCTAGAAGTATCATAATTCCAGATATCAAGTTATATTACAAAGCTGTAGTAATCAAATAGTATGGTACTAGCACACAAAAAAAAAGACACATAGATCAATGGAATAGAATAGAAAGCCCAGAAATATAGCCACAATTATATGGTCAATTAATCTTTGACAAAGAAGCAAGAATATACAATGGGAAAAAGACAGTCTCTTCAACAAATGATGCTGGGAAAACTGGACAGCTACATCCAAAAGAATGAAACTAGACACCTTTCTTTCACCATATACAAAAACTCAAAATGGATAAAGACCTAAATGTCAGACCTGAAATCATAAAAACCTTAGAAGAGAACACAGCAGTAATTTGTCAGACACTGGCTACAGTGACGTTCTTCTATAAATGTCTACTAAGGCAAAGGAAACAAAGGAAAAAATAAACTATTTGGACTACATCAAAATAAAAAGCTTGTGCACAGCAAAGGAAATAATCAGCAAAACTAAAAGACAAATGGGAGAAGATATTTGCAAATGACATACCCGATAAAAATTTATCATTCAAAATATACACTGAACTTAAACAACACCCCACAAATAAATAACCCAATTAAAAAGTGCACAGAATACACAGACATTTCTTCAAAGAAGACATACAGATGGCCAACAATAAATGTAACGATGCTCCACATCACTCATCATCAGAGAAATGCAAATCAAAACTACAATGAGATATCACCTCATACATGTTAGAGTGATGAAAATGAAGAATGCGAGAAACTACATGTTGGCAAGGATGCGGAAAAAAAGGAATCTGTGCACTGTTGTGGGAATGTAAACTGCTGTACCATTGTGGAAAACACTATTGGAGGTTCCTCAAAAGATTAAAAATAGAACTACCATATGATTCAGCAATCCCACTACTGGGTATTTACCCAAAAAATACAAAAACACTAATTCAAAGGATAGAGGTAACCCCTATGTTTATAGCAGCATTGTTTACAAAAGCCAAATTATGGAAGCAGCCCAACTGTCCACTGGTAAATGAATGGGCAAAAAATAAAGATGTGGTATACATATACAATGAAATATAATCCAACTATAAAAAAAGAATGAAATCTTACCATTTGCAAAAACATGAACAGTCTAGAGAATAACAATAAGCAAAATAAGCCAGTCAGAGAAAGACCAATACCACAGGATTTCATGCATATGTGGAATTTAAGAAAGAAAACAGACAAACAAAAGAAAAAAACGTGGCATAAACTAAAAACCAGACTCTTATCTATAGGGAAGAATGATGGATACCAGAGGGAGTAGGAGCAGGAATGGCTGAAGTGGGTGAAGGGGATTAAGAGTACACCACGTATCTTGATAAGCACTGAGTAATATACAGAATGGTTGAATCACTATATTGTACACCTGAAACTAACATAACAGTGTATGCTAATTATTCTTTAAAAATGTACTCAAGAGTTAAGATTTAATAAAAATAATAATTAAAAGGATAACAGAAACACATTTTGAGGGGTAGAATGCAGTGGTAAAAAGCTTGACACCGTTGAAACTAGGAGAGAGAGAAAATCTTAGGATCCTCTATTAATGCCTGAGTATGCTTTCCACAGGAATCATGAAACTTTTTCTAAAATCAAATGTCTTTTTTCTGAATAAGCTGGGAAGTTTATTCCCAATTTATATATGAAAGTTTTGTTAAGCAGCAAAGCACTCTACAAATATTATTTATTATTCATGGTTAACTCAAACATTTCTTACAAGCAAATCACTGTGCTAACACTGCAGGGAATATAAATTCACAGAAGAAAGTAGTACATTTAATGGAAAGCAGATGGGCTTTCAAATCCAGCAAGCGGAATTTGGTCTTTACATCTGAGTGTCTTCATGTAAAAATGGAGTTGATAATACCAGTGTTGTTCATTTCTTAGGATTATATTGGACGAAGGAGATAAACTATGTGACAGTTCTTAAAAGCAATGAAGCTCAATACAGATGAAGGGTAAAGTTTTATCTTAGTGAGTTTGAAAGGCAGGAACAAAATTAGGATATTAAGATTATAGAGGAAAAACCCTCATAACCCTTGGGCAATGAATAGTTCAAGTTCTGATTTTCTAATAGAAAGTTAATTTCTATTTGGCTTTACTCATCAGATTTATGTTGGTACCATAGGTCTGTTTTGAATTGATATTTCAATGCTGATAGACACACACAGTCATAGTACCACATACACAAAATAAGGATGTGTTGCTTCAAATTTCCTTTTCTCAGCTTATATATTCTGAATACTATTTTATGACTACTACTGGACTACTTCACATTGTCCTTCCTTAAATACTCCCACTGTCAAAAAGCGGGTGCTGATAATTTTTTTAGATTGTTTACATAGGCACTGAGGTATCTTGTTTCCCATGTCTAAAAATTTAAATGAGAATTTGAATTTGAGATGAAATGTTTTTTTTCTGAAGGCAACCCAGCATCTGGAAATATTTTATTGTGAAAACCATCTTTCTCATCCTTGCCCTACTCACTAACTCTCAAATCTCTTCTCTCTTCAGTGAAATGTAGTCTGCTGTGTTAATTTTTTTTCAACTGAATATATATATATATATATGAGATACATTTTTCCAATATATATATAATATATACATATTTCTTTATGTTCTCTAATTTTTCCAAAACATATTTATGTTGTAAGCAATCTAATCCCTTCCAAACTAAATTGCTAAAATTTAATGGTCAGGATTCTGTGTCACTACCACAATTATTTTTATTTTCAAATTTCTCATTACCATTTCTCAACTCTTGTTTTCAAAATCTCATTTTGTACCACTTTGGGCCCTCCATTAATTTAGTGCTTATTTCTTGAGTACTCCATTTCTTATAGTACAGATTTTTCTGTTTATTTTTTAGCTGATTTCAGCTGCTTTTATCAATTTTTTTATTTTCTCCTATGTATCTTAAAATTCATTTTATAACAGATATGAAACTCTTTTCTTTTGAATACATATAAATATTTTGTAGAGTTTAAAAACATTTCCATTCAACATAATGTATTTTAACTATAAAAAGGAGCTAAAGCAAAGCTGAATTGCCACTTTTTTTTTACAAAGTTAAAGATTCTAGGATGAAATTAAACACAGAATCAAAATTACCCATATGTTTCCCATGTGCAAAACATAAAATTCAATCTTCCTATTTTAAAATTCTAAAGTTGGAAATATCCCTGCCACTCTTAAAGAAAGAAGTTCTGGGCAGGTGTACAGTGGGATGAAGCAAGTCGAGAAGGCATGTTTCCACTGCCTTAGAGGAATTGCCAGTATAGTTTAGCTATTCTCCACAGTTAGGTATAGCAAGGATTGGTAAATCATGCCACATGGGTCAAAGCCTGTCTGCTGCCTATTTCAGCACTGTCCAAGAGAGCTCAGAATTATTTTTACATTTCCAAATGTTTAAAGAACAAAAAGTAGAATATCATTTCTAATCCATAAACATTTCATAAAATATTATTATCATTGGAATTTCATTCCTAGGAATATACCCAAGAAAAATAAAACACATATCTACACAAAAACCTGTACATGAATGTCCATAGCCCAAATGTCTATCAACTGATAAGTGGCTAAACAAATGTGGTATACCCATACAATAAAATATGTTTCAGGAATCCAAAACAAAGTAATTGTTGATATATGCTACAACATGAATGGATCTTGAAAATATTATGCTAGGTTAAAAATGCCAGACTTAAAAAATTATACAATTTATATATGAAATATCCAGAATAGGCAAATCTGTAGGAACAAGAAGTAGATCAATTGTTGCCAGACGTTTAGGGAAAGAAAAAATGAGAGTAACAAAAGAAAATGTTCTGGAATTAAATAGTAGTGAATGTTGCATGGCTTTGTGAATTTACTATAAACAACTATATTGTATACTTTAGAAGAGTGAATTTTTTAGTATGTGAATTATATAATATGAAAAATATTTTTAAAAAATATTTCACTTTCTCCTTATTTTTCAAGTTTTACTCTTAAACGATAATATAGATGCCCATGATAGATACATAGACATATAGATACATAGATAAACACATAGAAGGATAGAGATATAGATATTTTTAGCCTTGTTTCTGGTTTATAGGACTTCTTGAAACTGATTTGAGGTTGTTTATCCTTTTGGCCCCAACAAGGATGTTTGTTCATTATCTCTCCAAATTTTGCTTTTGCACCATTTTTTACCACCTGTCCTTTGGGGATCCCAAATACCTACATGTGTTACACCTTCTTTTATCCTTTATATATCTCATACTATCCTATGTATTTCAAAACTATTCAACTGTTTGAGTTTCATTCTATATTATTTATTATAAATCATCATACCTATATCTCTATCTTGTTTTATTTGGTATTATACTCATATTTTACTTGATTTTTGAGTGTTTTTTTTTTTCAATTTTAGAATTCTCACTTGATTTTCGTATAACTTCTCAATCTTGTCACTATTTCTGTGAACAGAGAAAGGATGTTTAATTGTCTCACTCCAATATTTGGAGCCCCTGGGGACTATCATTATCTTCTATTTTGTTTTTGTTCAAAACCAAGTTGTCTCTTCTTCTCACATCTGTGTTTAGTTATGAAGGTGTTATAGGCATCATATTTTCAAAATTGTGGAAAGTATGTGAGGCAAGAGATGAAGCTGTCTTTCCTCAAATTTCATATGTTTGCTTCTGGAAGGCCAGTAAATTCAGTAGCAGTCAGTATCACCTTAATCTAATTTCAAGAACTGAGGGGGTTTGAAGTGGGTCTGCAATGCATTCAAAGGCTTTTTTGTTTCCACATCACTCTTCCTCTTGAGTTCTAGTCCCTCTGTGGCATCAGCTCATTTAAAGAGGAAATTTTACTATACGGTTCCTTTATTGAATACCAGATAGCACCTGTTTATCCTGATATTTTCAGGTTGTCATAAGTACCGCTCAGTCTTTTAACCCCATAGGCCACTTTTTTCAAAACTGACAAATGCTCAAAGTGAATGCCATGGCACCTATCTTCTTCAGCACTTTGGATTGGTGAAAATTATTGCTACTTTACCTCTCCTATATGTTAAAACATATTTTACAAATTTTCCACTTTTTGAGTTGTAAGCAAAGTAGCCCCTTGTTCCTGAAAAATGAATTTCTCTTAGAGGAGAGAAATTAATACAATTTTAGTTTCACAAGAAAAGGATCATGTTACCTGCTGCAGCTTGTTTTTATTGTATAGCACCCTATTTCTCTGAGTCAATAGATACTAACCCAAACCTTTATTCTGTAAATATCTGCAGAGTACCCTATGATATGAAAATCTAATATAGTTTAACCTATAGTGAAATCTCTATAGTTTATTCAACTATATCCTTCTTGGTAGGTACTTCAGCATCCTTTTTGTCTTTACATTTATTCTTGAAATCACTGAACATATATTTATTCATCAGTATACAAATATACTTTTGAGTAATCCATATATAATTTTTGAATTATTTTCTATAATGAATCTGCTTTTATAGAAGTCATGCATTCTATTATTTTTGACTAGTCAATTACTTTATTCTTTATGAGATCATATTAGAAGCAGTCAAAAACTGACCAAGTATATTATATCAACACCACAGAGAGAACTCAATATCTCCATGAGGCATACCTAATATCTACGTTGTACATGATGCATAAGCATATTTAATGACAGTATAGTCAATAGCAATGGTAAATATTTTGTATGAATATTTAACTACTATCCCTAAGATGTGTAAAAATATAAATATAAATGTATAGCTTATCACATTCTATTTTTAAAACTTTAAATTTTAATAGAACATATGATAAAAATCAGAAAATATAGTGTAAATTTACATCTCTTGAGTATTAACTTTTCTAAATAGAGTTACAGTATATCAGCCACCATAAGATGTGTCTATCTTTTAATCATGGCTACTTCTTACTATTTAGGATGATTATTTTAAGTTAACAACATCAAAACTTGGAACATAAGAATTTATGGATTTTTATGGCAAATAAAAAGTATATCTGTACTAACTTCTACCTATCATATCTAAAGTTACACCAAGCAAAGTATTTAACACTCTACAATCTTTATCAAATGTAGAGTACATTCACTCCTATCTTCTTCATTATTATTATTACATGTTCAAGAATACCTTAGTGAGGGGCATCTGGGTAGCTCAGTCAGTTAAGCATCCAACTCTTGTTTTTGGATCAGGTCATGATTTCAGGATCATGAGATTGAGCTCTGAGTTGACCTTCATGCAGGGCATACAGCCTGCTTAAGATTCTCTCCTTTTGGGGCATCTTGTGGTTAAGTTGGTTAAGTGTCTGCATTTGGCTCAGGTCATGATCCCAGGGTTCTGGAATTGAGTCCTCATTGGACTCCCTGCTCAGCAGGTAGTCTGCTTCTCCTTCTCCCTCTGCCCCTTCCTCAGTCCTGCTCATGTTTTCTTTTCTCTATCTCAAATAAATAAAATCTTTTTAAAAAGAAAAAAAAAAAAAGATTCCCTCCTTTTGCCCCTCAACCCTCTCCCTCTCCCCCCACCTTTCTTTCCCTTTCTAAAACAAAAACAAAGACAAAAACTCACTGAAAAGCTGGAACAACATGCTTTGGTACTATCCATATTGAGGAGAATTTTTTTTTCCATATTGAGGAGAAATTAAACAGAATATACTAAGCCTTAGCTCTGAAAAAAAAAGTACAGATACAATGCATGTTGCTTTGAATTTTAGGCAATAAAATGGAAAAGAAAAAGCAAACATCGTTTTAGTGCAATCTTCTAAAAATGGGAAACTTCCTTTCACCTGCAGGAATTATTTTTGTAACAAGACTATGATGGTGCTATAAAATAATTATAGGGACATTTTCCTAATATGAGTGACTCATTTTGGAGAACAGCAAAATGAGTCAATTACCAAAGAACCTCACTGGGAAAGGGTTAGATTTTACACATACACACACAGAATAAGGTGTATAATAGAAAAGAATTGTATCGCTATAATGAAAGTTACACGGGGCTTATTATCATGTAGAAAAAATGCAATTTCTAAAACAAATTGACATTTTCATGGGGTATATATCATATTAACCATTTCCTAAGATCAAAAAGAGACTTACTATTAAGGTGTAAGTTACAGTGAAAGCACTTTCAGATGCCCTAGTAATGCTAAAATTCTATGATTTTTAGGTGGTGACTGAAAGATCTAAAAATTTCTTTATATAAGTCAATTTAATGAACTAGAATTTACCATTTTAAAGAAGGTCAGAAAATAACTACCAGACCTATTGCTACAAGGTTACCAAAATGTCTAAGCCGAAAATAGTTTCAATAGCTCAAATACTAAAAGTGGCTTATTCCCTCCCATTTAAGCACTATAAAGTACTGGTAATCTGAGGAAGTCCTGAGATACATTTTAACACACGAGAACAATACTAAGGCAACAGAATAGAAGAATTACCACAAAGCAACAAAACTACAGAAATCTATAAGACATTTAACAAAAAAAACATGGGGGACAAAACATTATAGATTTTCTACTATCACTTATTTTAAAGTTAGATAACTACCATTCTATGGTTAATATTGTGACAAAAATGAAAAATGAATTTTAAGATACAATGAGATCCACTAGATGATAAAAGCCCCCACCACATTTTTTCCAATACTTTCAATGCTTTAAGTAGCAAATATTTATCTTGTCTTGTGAAACTTTCAACTATTTTTCTCTCCTCAGGGCAACTCCCACAGACAATGAATAATTTAGTCATAATTCTAATTAAAAACTGAGTAGGAGCCCCACAGCTTGTGAGAGTTACAAGGCAATGTCACTAATTATTTGTTACTTCAATTTGTGGTCTGAAACAGTTCTGGGCAGCTCCAGGAAAGTATGTGTAGAATAAGCAATCTGGACCAAACCAATGTCTCAAAGACACTACTGAGATACTACTGATTTCATAGTTACTGGGTCTTATGCACTCTTCTAACTGCCTTTACCATTTAGATCTTCCCTCTTTCCAGAAAAGTACATAAGCTATAATAATGGTTTATTCATAGCTAACCCATTAAACAATCTTCATGACATCTATGCAATATGGTAATAATTCTTGTATTAATAGCTCTTCTTCTGGGACTAAAATTTAACTTTTAAATTTTCAATGCTTTTATTTTAAGTTATATATCACAAAGTCTAGTATGCTATCCTTGATAATGGAGTGAAGCAGAAACACAACATGTTTCAAATATAAGACTCCACAAGACCAGATGTATATTTGCATATACTTGGTAAAACTCAGTACTGAAGTACACTACCTTAGATTTGCATGAGACAATTTCTGGTGCTGAAAAGGAAATGGTTGTTACAGTCATGGGAACAGTTCCCCAAACCAACCAACCAAACAAACAAACAAAAAACAAAAAACAAAAAAATCCCCCAAACCTGCTACTGGACCTACCAGGCCAGGACAAAAGAGATGATTTGGCCTTATTTTTCATGCATTTTTCATGAAAGTTTAAAGCTGAACAATTCTACTAAATCCAATGAAAGTATTTTCCTTTAAAATGTTTGAGACTCGGGGATCCCTGGGTGGCTCAGTTGTTTAGCGCCTGCCTTTGGCCCAGGGCCTGATCCTGGAGACCCAGGATCGAATCCCATGTCGGGCTCCCTGCAGGGAGCCTGCTTCTCCCTCTGCCTGTGTCTCTACCTCTCACTCTGTGTCTCTCATGAATAAATAAAATGTTTTTTTTTAATGTTTGAAAAAAATGTTTGAGACTCTGTAATTTTATACATGACTACAAAGTATTTTTAAATATTGAGAAATTGTTCAATTATTTTAAAAAATATTATTCTATTAAAAACATTTACTTCACATTGAGCTTTACAAAAAAGTATCACACACCATACATATTGATAGTTAACAAACATAATTGTATCAATTTAGAGAGTAATAATAAAATATTAGAAAGATATGGTAGAAATTAGCCAAATTCCAAAGTTCAGTTTAGCTTTTTGACATACATCTTATAGGCAGAACAAATGGGAAAGAGACTTAATTTTGTATCTTGCTCTCATAAGAAGCCCTAATATTCATTGAATTTTTCCTTAATATCACAATTGACTTGTTAATTTAATTTTATGTAACTTTGCGGTTCTTATGAAAATAATACCAAGATAAATCTATTAACTCATAGAAGGTAAAGTGAGTTACAGAAAATGTTTGTCCAGTCTCAGCCTTTGAAAAATATGAATGTTACTACTTTGTAAATCCTGTCTGAAAGTTACCTGATATGGGAAATATGCACTAATTAAATCATCTAGACTTCATTGTAACTTGGAACAGACATATTTTAGTAAGAATGTTAACTAAGAAGTTGCCATTTGGAGACTGCCAAAGCCCATAATATTGGCAATTCAACTACTTGAAAAGCAGAAAATAAAGTAGAAGGGTACATCTACATTTTAAAAAGTTATCTTTGAGTTGCTGAAATAACATGTATACAACATTCATGGTTTCTTTAAACTTTAAAAAATATTTCATGTATCTGTTAAAATGTGCATTATTTAATATCCCTAATATAGCAATCAGCTATTCAAATACAGAGCAGGGAAGAAGATACAGCTGAACATCTCATAAGGACAAAAACAATACACTTTCACTTGCTTAACTGAGCAATATAATTGATTGAAAGCAGTTAAGGCTTTGTAAGAAAAACAGAGCTAATATGCTGGATCCCTGAGGTTTGTCACTGACTACCCTTTTATTATGAAGAAGAATAATTTACTGTTTTAAATTATGCAGATTAGACCATGTCTGAAACATTGTTTTTAACTTCCATCCTTAAGAATTCATTAGAAAAAAAAAAAAAAAAGAGAGAGAACATTTATATGAGGTGATAATGACCTTTGGCAGCCCATCTTAAAACTATGCCAAATGACACTTATTAAGGATATTTCAAAATTGAACTTGCATAAGAAAAGAATAAAGTCTTTAGTACTGCCAGAAAACTTAGAAGACACAGACTTAAAAGTTATCAGAACTAAAAACACAATGTAGTCAAAGGATCAAATTTGTGTGTTGCATTATTTAAGAAAGCAATATAAGTCCCAAAGCCTGGGAATTAGAAGAAAACTTAACAGTTTTGTACAAGGGATGTTAATTTTAATTGAAATTGCCCACACTGTAATTTGCAGCTTTTTGTAGAGAATAAAAAAGAAGGGGAAAATTAGATTTACAGGATTCTTGCAGAGGATTACATCATGTTGGCCTATGTTAGCATAGATAAGCTCATCCTATCTTAAAATACTGTGATGCTGTGATAGTCTTACTGCTTGTTATGTTATAGAAAATATTAAACTTAATTGATTTTTTCATGTGTTCGTTCTTTTGGAACATGTTTTCTGAAAAGATGATGGTTTATAGAACATGTTCTGTAGAACTGTAAAATATTTAGCAGGAGTGAATGAGACAGGGAGAATTCCTTGTTGCTTCATTGTAAACCTACTAACTTTTCCAAAATATAAATAAAATAGAATATAAATCAAAATAGAATAGGGGACACATCAAACCAACTGTTAGAAAAAATACTATAAGATTAGACACCAGGGATCCCTGGGTGGCGCAGAGGTTTAGCGCCTGCCTTTGGCCCAGGGCATGATCCTGGAGACCCGGGATCTAATCCCACGTCAGGCTCCCGGTGCATGGAGCCTGCTTCTCCCTCTGCCTATGTCTCTGCCTCTCTCTCTTTCTCTGTGACTATCATAAGAAAAAAAAAAAAAAAAAAAAAAGGTTAGACACCAAAAATCTTTTCTTGTATTGGTCTTATACATATGAAAAATATTATATTCTCTGAAATGCAACATTTACATGAAAATATATCATAAGCAATTATTATCAAAAGAATTCAATGATGGGTTACATAATAAATTTTTCATTTTCATATACAAATATAAGTAATTCAGGTTATTATTTTTAATTTTTTAAGATATTAATGAATGTCACCTGCAGGTTTAAATTGACAAATAATATGAAATAGAGTTTAGTCTTCTTTTTTTTTTAAGATTTTATTTATTCATTCATGAGAGACACAGAGAGAGAAAGGGAGAGACACAGGCAGAAGGAGAAACAGGCTCCATGCAGGGAGCCTGATGTGGGACTCCATCCTGGAACTCCAGGATCATGCCCTTAACCAAAAGCAGATGCTCAGCCATTGAGCCACCCAGGTGTCCCTAGAGTTTAGTCTTCTATTGATTATGTGAATATAACTGTTGCATTATATTCTTGAATATATTATCTTACTATCAAAGTAACAGTTCAGATTTGCTGTTGCATTATAAGGCCCATACGTAAAGCAATATGTTATAATTACATTGACAGATTAAAATATTTTAACTAAAATTCCATCTATTCCCTTAACTAAACCCTGAGGAATTATAATGTATACAAAGTACTTTTCTTAAAGATAGCATATGGACTCTGACTTCAGACAGACTGGATAATAATATAGGAAATAGGACACACCCACACACATGATACAAAATAATAAGAGCTGCAAAACAGAAAGTGCTATATAAGGAACACAGTTTGGGTGATTTTAAATGTTAAAAACCACCTAAAAACAGACAGATGGTAAATCTACATCTTCTTACAAAGGTTATAATGGCTGCTTTTATATGAAGAAAGAAGATTGTGAAAGAGAACATAATTTTATATAATAATCACATTAGATTTATACGGCTATAAACGTGGCTTAGAAGACCTCCCACTGTCTATCACTGTCTATAAACATCTTTTTCCCCATTATACTAAGCACAAGATGGATTGTAAATGGTTACAGAAATAAAATCTCAAAAATAATTGCCATTTCTCCCTTGTTTGAAAATAGAATTGCCACCAGTTTTTGTTTTGTTTTGTATTTTATGCATTTCAGAAATCTTTGTGATCAGAATATTGTCCCCTATATCTACCTAACCTAAACACTGATAATTTATAACCATTTAAAGTTAACTGATAAGTCAACATAATTTGAAAAGGATTGTGGATCATACAAATGATGAATTCTCTTAAAAGGTATTTAAAAGATAATTTGATCTCTCATAAAGTAGTTCTATGTTTAACTTTTTGAGGAACCTTGTATTGTCTTCCACAGTGGCTGCCCCAGTTTCATTCCTACCAACAGTGAATAAGTGTTCCTTTTTCCCTATATGCTTGCCAACACCTCATGATCCAGCAAATCACACTACTGGATACCTACCTAAAGAATACAGAAACACTAATTCAGAGGGATGCATGCATCGCTATGCTTAAACTAGCATTATTTACAATAGCCAAGATGGAAGCAGTCCAAGTGTCCAGTGATTGATGAATGGATAAGAAGATGTGTTGTATATTCACAATGGAGTATTATTCAGCCATTAAAAAAGAATAAATCTTGCCGCTTGCAATGACATGGATGGAGTTAAAGAGCATAATGCTACGCAAAATAACTACCATATGATTTCATTCATATGTAGAATTTAAGAAACAAAACAAGCAAAGGGAAAAATGAGAAGGAAAAAGAGAGAAAAAAATCAAGAAACAGACTATAATTATAGAGAATAAACTGTGGTTACCAGGTAGGTGCAGGAAGGGGTGAAATAGTTGATGGAGATTAAGGAGTCCTCTTGTCCTGATGAGCACAGAGTGATGTATGGAAGTGCTGAATTGTTATATTGCACATCTAAAACACTAATGTAACACTGTATATTAGCTAATGGAATTAAAATAAAAACTTAAAAAAACATAATTTGATCTTTCAAAGTTATGTAATGAATTTAAAAGGCAGGGAAAATGTTTCTATTTTTTTTAACAAATCTTTTTTGACTGATACATACAATTGTTACAGATCATCTAAGTGGATCACTAAACATAAGAAGATGAGGACTAAATATTCTCAAAAAAACCCTATAATGTATGTATTACAATAATATGACATGTTCAATAATTAGTATATTTGAAACTTACATAGCAATTAGACATTCATAGATGTTTGAACTCAAATATAAAAGTTCAAACATTGGTTAATGTCAACAATAAGACATACTTTTTTTTTCTTAAATTACTTTAGTTTTTTCCATGGGATGGAAATCCAAATAAAAAAACTTTCTGAAGTTTACCCTATGGACAGTTTCATTAGTTTTACAAAGCTAACCTGAAAGTGTCACACAACTAAATGAAAAAGCTTTTAATGAAAGAAGTCACTTTTATTTTTAATAACAGTAACACTAAGACATCTGAAAGAATTATTTATAAAATGAAAAAAATCAGGGATCCCTGGGTGGCTCAGCGGTTTAGCTCCTGCCTTTGGCCCAGGGCATGATTCTGGAGTCCCAGGATTGAGTCCCACATCGGGCTCCCAGCGTGGGGCCTGCTTTTCCCTCCTCCTGTGTCTCTGCCTCTCTCTCTCTCTATAATAAATAAATAAATAAATAAATAAATAAATAAATAAATAAATCTTTAAAAAAAGGTAAAATATCTTTAAAAAAATAAAAAAAAATTAGTTTTACTCTCCCTCCACCAATAAATATTATAGTCAGGATGAGCAGGAGCTGATTGAATTTTGGCATACTGACTTTGAAGCAGTCATAGAATATTCAAGTAAAAGAGGGACCACATGTTTGGAAGTGTAATTGTAAAACAGCAATCATTAGAGACAGGCTTAGTTTATAGCATCACCTACTATATATAATACAAGTTATAGTTACAATTAGACAGATATACCAGATTATAAAAAATGGAGAGAAAGTAAAGACAGTCACTTGAATAGAGTATATCATTAGGTGGTATGAGGAAGAAGAGAGAATAATCAATGGAGGGTTCAAAAGAGGGAAAAAAGAATGAAGAATAACAGAATGGTTGTAGAGGTTAGGCAGTGAATATTTGGTAAAGTCTTTCTTACTGGTATTACATAAAAAAGGGTAATATGGATAAGCGGGTTTCATATCCTTAAATGTGAAATTGTATTTGAAAGTAAAGATTTTGATAAAGAAACCTGAATATGATCTTTTTTTAAAGATTTTATTTATTTATTAATGATAGACACAGAGAGATAGAGAGAGGCAAAGACACAGGCAGAGGGAGAAGCAGGCTCCATGCGGGAAGCCCGATGCAGGACTTGATCCCAGAACCCTGGGATCATGCCCTGAGCCAAAGGCAGATGCTCAACCGCTGAGCCACCCAGGTGTCCCAATAATCTATGTGTGATGGATGAAATAGCATCAAAAATGAAGGGTAGGTCAAGGACCTAAGATGGTGGAGCAGCAGGAGGACCTTAGGCTTTCTTCAATCCTAGGAAATAGCTAGATAAATATCAAATCATTCTGAATACCCAATAAATCACTCTGAGGGCTGACCAAACAAACTGCAAAAGTAGAGGGTGAGAGGGGGCCATGCTGTGGAAGGTAGGAGGTACAGAGATGTGATCTGGAGGAGAAATGGATCACAGGTGCTACAGAAGAGAGAGAGCCCTGGTCACAGAGAGAGTTAAGAGGGAGAGAGAGAAGGGAGTGCATAGAGGATCATACAAGGAAAACAGTTCCCAAAACCCAATGATGGGAAAATGAGAGGGGATGATTTTTGTGAGTTTTACAACCAGCAGGGCTCAAAGACTAGAGTTTTAGAGGCCTGCCACATGGCCAATGGGGGAACACTAAGGGTGGTTCAATGCTCCTGTGAAGGACAGCAGAGAGCCAGGTACTAGACTGCATGGTCTGAGGCTCCTGTGGGATGCACTGGAAGAAATGGTTCCCTTCTTGGAGCACATCTAGGAGAGGTGACATTGCATTTCCAGGGAAAAAAGAGCCATCTGGTGCCATTATCTTCAGCACAGGGGCAGAGATGCCTGCTAAGATGGCTAACCTGGACACTGGTTCTTTGCTGTACTCCTACAAACTCCATTCTACGCCCTCGCACTTCAGTGTGACTGCCTCTCTAGGACAAACCTGCATCCATCCCAGCACAGCAAGACCCTCCCCCAGAGGATCAGCATGCTGTGTGCCATGCCAGGTCTCTAAAGTTTGTAGTTTTAAAACTCAGCCTGCCTACCTGGGATAGAACATAGGTGCAATGTGCTGCCATGCAGGCAGATGGCCCAGACACAGATAATCTTCACTGAAGAACACCTGAGACACATGATGGGAAATTGCTCCTCTGGGAGGGCTTCTCATTCAGCAGTGGGTACAAATTCCCCTGAGGGGCAGCACCATGCCAACAGTGGTGGCCTAAACTACTTACAACAAGCCCCACTCCATTGTACTGTGCAGGTGCTGCTTTTCTTAAGCACGTGTGCCTGAGAACCAGAGCAGTGGGCGTCTCCCCCAGAAGAGCAACACAAACTTCCCCCTCCACATATACCACCTCTACTGACCACAGCATTCTGCAAAGCTTCAGCTCTAGTGGAAAGAGCATCAGGCCTGTTTTAACAAGCAAACAAGAGTACACCTAGTTAAAACTCTCCACACTTTGGCCAAAGTCCAAACACTCCCTACTGAAAGGGAGTTTGCAGCCGAGAATACTTCATCCAGCAAGGCTGTCATTCAGAATAGAAGGAGAGATAAAGAGTTCCCAGACAAAAACTAAAGGAGAAACTGCAGAGGAATGACCTGAGGGAAAGAGCAGCCAAAACACAATAGTGGAGGGCACACAGCATAAACCAGAGACATTTCCTGAAGCACCAGATCCTGACCAGTATATGACCACTTCTTCATAAGCCATTACCCTCAGAAGCAGGAAACATAACAGGCTTTCCTAACACAGAGAAGAAGACAGACACCTAGACAAAATACCAAGATGGAAAAATTCATCCTAAAAGAAAGGACAAGAAAAGGTGACAGACATGGATTTAATCAAAACAGGTATAAGTGATATATCTTATCCAGTATTTAGAGTAACATTATTAAGGATACTAGCTGCACTTGAGAAAAGCATAGAAGACACCAGGGATTCCTTACCACAGAGATTAAAAAAAAGACCTAAAAATTAGGCCAAAGTGAAAAATACAATAGTCAAGATTCAAAATTGACTGGATAACAATAACCACAAGGATGGAAGAAACAAAGGAATGAGTTAATGATATAGAAGAAGGAAAATTATGAAGCTGAAAAGAAAACGAAAAGAAAAATATTAGATCACAAAGGTAGACTTAGGAACTCAGAGAATTCTCAAAGCATAATAACATTGTATCATAGAAGTCCCAGAAGAAGAAGAGGGGGAAAGGGAGCGGAAGGCTTATTTGAGAAAATTATAGCTGAAAACTTCCCTAATCTGGGGAAGGAAACAGAGATCCCAAACCAGGTGACACAGAAAACTTCCATCAAAATCAACAAAAACAGGCAAACACCAAGATATATTATAGTTAAATTTGCAAACTATAGAGATAAAGAAAAAAAAATTCTAAAAGCAGTAGGACAAAAGAAGTTCCTAACTTACAAGGGAAGACAAATAAGGTTAGCAGCAGGTCTCTCCATAGAAACTTGGCAGGCCAGAAAGGAGTAGCATGATATATTAAATGTACTGAATGAGAAAAATATGCAGCCAAGAATATTTAATCCAGCAAGGCTATCATTCAGAATAGAAGGAGAGATAAAAGAGTTTCCCAGACAAAAACTAAAGGAGTTCGTGACCACTAACCAGCCCTGCAGGAAATATTAAAGGGGATTCTTTGAGTAGGAAAGAAAGATCAAAAGCAACAAAGACAAGAAAGGAACAGAGAAAATCTCCAGAAACACCAACTTTACTAGTAATACAATGGCACTAAATTCATATCTATTGGGCACCTGGGTGGCTCAGTGGTTTAGCATCTGCCTTTGGCTGAGGTTGTGATCCCAGGGTCCTGGGATTGAGTCCTGCATCAGGCGCCCCTTAAGGAGCCTGCTTCTCCCTCTGCCTATGTCTTGTCTCTCTTTCTGTGTATCTCATGAATAAATAAACTCTTAAAAAATTCATATCTATCAATACTCACTCTGAATGTAAATGAGCCAAATGCTCTAATCAAAAGGCACAGGGTGTCAGAATGGATAGACTTATCTATATGATGCCTACAAGAGACTAATTTCAGACCTAAAGATACCTACAGATTAAAAGTGAGGGGATTGAGAACTATTTAACATGCTAATGGACATCAAAAGAAAGCCAAAGTAGCAATAATTATATCAGGAAAACTTTTTTAAGTCAAAGACTGTGACAAGAGATAAAAATAACCCTTAATAAAGGTCTATCCAAGAAGATCTAACAATTGTAAATATTTATGCCCCCCAATTTGAGATCACCCAGATATATAAAAACAATTGATAACAAACATAAATAAACTCATTGATAATAATACAATAATAGTAGGGAACTTTAATACCCCCGTTACACCAATGGACAGATCATCAAAGCAGAAAATCAATAAGGAAACAATGGCTTTGAATGAGAGACTTGACCAGATGGACTTAGCAGATATATTCAGAGTATTTCATCCTAAAGCAACAGAATACAGATTCTTTTCAAGAGTGCATGGTCGTTCTCCAAGATAGAGAACATACTGGGTCACAAATCAAGCCTCAACAAATACAGAAAGATTGAGATCATACCATGCATATTTTTAGACCACAATGCTATAAAACTTGAAGTCAATCAGAAGAAAAAATTTTGAAAAACTACAAATACATGGAGGTTAAAGAAAATCCTACTAAAAATGAATGGGTTAATCGAGAAATTAAATAATAAGTAAAAAACACATGAAAACAAATTAAATGGAAACACAATGGTTCACGACCTTTGGGATTCAGCAAAAGTGGTCCTAAGAGAGACATATATAACAATCTAGGCCGACTTCAAGAAGCAAGAAAAATCTCAAATACACAAACTAACTTTACACCTAAAGGAGAGGGAAAAAGAACAATAAAATGAAGCCTAAAGTCAGCAGAAGGAGGGAAATTAAGATATTACACCAGATATAAATGATATAGAAACAACAACAACAACAACAACAACAACAACAACAACAGTAGAACAGACCAATGAAACCAGGAGCTGGTTCTTTGAAGAATTAATAAAATGAATAAACCCCTAGCCAGATGTATCAAAAAGAAAACAGAAAGGACCCAAATAAATAAAATCATAAATGAGAGAGGAGTGATCACCACCAACACCACAGAAATACAATTATATGAGAATATTATAAAAAATTATATACCAAAAAATCAAGCCATCTGAAAGAAATGGATAAATCCCCAGAAACATATGAACTACCAAAACTGAGGCAGGAAGAAATTGAAAACCTGAAGAGATGAATTACCAGCCAAGAATTAAAGCAGTAATCAAAATTCTCACAAAAAATAAAAGTCCAGGGCCACATGGCTTCCCAGGGGAATTCTACCAAAACAAACAAACAAACAAAAAAATGGAAGGAACTCATTCTATAATGCTAGGATTACCATATTTCCAAAACCAGACAAAGAACCTACTAAAAAAGAGAATTACAGGCCAATATCTCTGATGAACATGGATGTGAAATTCTCAGCAAAATACTAGCATGTTGAAACCAACAATACATTAAAAGAATCCTTCTTCATGATCAAGAGGAATTTATTCCTAGGCTAGCAGCAAATCAATCAACATGATACACCATATTAATAAAAGAAAGGATAAGAACCATATTATCCTCTCAACAGATGCAGAGAAAGCATTTGACAAAATATAGGATCCATTCATGATAAAAACTCTCTGCAAGCAAAGGTAAAGGGAATATACCTCAATATCATAAAGGTTATATATGAAAAACCCACAGCTAATACCATCCTCAATGGGGAAAACTGAGAGCTTTTCCTCTAGAGTCAAGAAAAAGATGGGGATATCCACTCTCACCACTGTTATTTGACACAGTACTGACAGTCCTAGCCTCAGCAATTAGGAAACAAAAAGAAAAATCATCAGGGGATTCCTGGGTGGTGCAGCGGTTTGGCACCTGCCTTTGGCCCAGGGCGCAATCCTGAGGACCCTGGATCGAATCCCACGTCGGGCTCCCGGTGCATGGAGCCTGCTTCTCCCTCTGCCTGTGTCTCTGCCTCTCTCTCTCTCTCTCTCTGTGTGTGTGTGTGTGGCTATCATAAATAAATTTTAAAAAAATTAAAAAAAAGAAAAATCATCAAAGTTGGCACGTAAAGAAATCAAAATTCCAATGTTTGCAGATGACATGATACTCTAATGCAGAAAATCTGAAAGACTCCACCAAAAAAAAAAAATGCTAGAACTGCTACGAATTCAGAAAGGTTGCAAGATACAAAATAAACATACAGAAATCTGTGGTACTTTTATACGACGATAATGAAGCAGCAGAAAGAGAAGTCAAGGAATGGATCCCGTTTACAATTGCACCATAAACCATAAGACATGTAGGAATAAATCTAACCAAAGAGGTAAAAGACATATTTGAAAACTATAGAACACATCTAAAAGAAATTGAAAAGGACATGAAGAAATGGAAAAACATTCCATGCTCATGGATTGGAAGAACAAATATTGTTAAATGTCTATACTACCCAAAGCAATCTGCACATTCCAAGCAATCCCTATCAAAATACTACCAGCATTTTTCACAGAGCTAGAGGAAACAGTCTTAAAATTTTTATGGAACCACAGAATATCCTGAATAGCCAAAACAATCTTGAAAAAAAAAAAAAAAGGCAAAGCAGGAGGCATCACAATTCCAGACATCAAGCTATATTACAAGGCTGTAGTCATCAAGACAGTGTGGTACTGGCACAAAAACAGACACATAGATTAATGGATCATAATAGAGAACCAAGAAAGGGACCCACAATCCAATGGTCAACTAATCTTTGACAAAGCAAGAAGATTATCTAATGGAAAAATGACAGTCTTCAACAAATGGTGGTGGGAAAATGGGACAGCAACATACGAAATAATGGAATGGACCACTTTCTTATACCATACAGAAAAATAAATTCAAAATAGATGAAAGACCTAATGTGAGGCAGGAAATCATCAAAATCCTAGAGGAGAATACAGGTAGCAATTTCTTTGACATCAGCTGTAGCAATTTCTTACTAGATGCATCTACAGAGGCAAAAGGGAAACAAAAGCAAAAATGAGCTATTGGGACTTCATCAAGATAAAAAAAAAAAAGCTGCACAGCAAAGGACACAACAATAAAACAAAAAGGCAACCCTCAGTATGGGAGAAAATATTTGAAAATGACATATCTGATAGAGGGTTAGTAGCCAAAATCGATAAATAACTTATAAAATTAAACAACTGAAAAAACAAATAATCAAGTTAAGAAATGGGCAGAAGTCATGAATAGACATTTTTCCAGATGGCTAACAGACACTGAAAAGATACTTAACATCACTCACCATCAGGTAAATACAAATCAAAACGACAATGAGATACCACCTCATAGTTTTCAGGATGGCTAACATTAGCAATACAGGAAACAATAAAAGGTGGTGAACAATAAAGGTGAGGATACAGAGAAAGAAGAACCCTCTTACGCTGTTGGTGTGAATGCAATCTGCTACAGTCATTCTGGAAAACGTTGAGGTTCCTCAAAACATTAAAAATAGAACTATCCTATGATCCAGCAACTGCACTAATAGGTATTTACCCAAATTATAAAATAATACTGATTCAAAGGGTCATATACACTGATGTTTATAGTAATATTATCAACAACAGCCAAATTGTGGAAAAAGCTTGTGTCCATTGACTGATGAATGGATAAAGATGTGGTATATATACAATGAAATATTACTCAGCCATGAAAAAGAATGAAATCTTGGCATTTGCAATGATGGATGGAGCTAGAGTATATTATGCTAAGTAAAATAAATCAGAGAAGTACAAATATCATATGATTTCACTCATGTGGAATTTAAGAAATGAAACAACTGTACATGGGGGGAAAAGAGAGCTAAACCATAAAACAGACTCCTAACTATAGAAAACAAACTTGGAATTGCTGGCGGAGAAATAGGTTAGGGGGATGGCTAGATGGGTGATGGGTATAAAGAGGGCACTTGTGGCTGTGATGAGCACTTGGTGCTAGATGAAAGTGATGAATCACTAAATTCTACTCCTGAAAATAATATTACACTAAATGTTAACTAACTAGAATTTAAATAAAAACTTGAAACAAAATAATTTCTCATTTCCTTTAAAAATAAATTAATATAATTTATATAATTAAAAACATAATGAAGGATAATATAGAGACAAAAGTTTTATGTGATATAAACATCCCATTTTCCTTATTTAATAGAATCAACAAATTGAAATGAGTCAATTAATAAACAGACACAAACTACATAAGCCAACACATATATGTGTAGTTACTTGTGCTTGTTATGAAAGAGGTTTAAGTCAGTAGTCTTTGTTATTGTATGTTTCATCTCTAAAACCAAAGTTTGTAGAGCAATGTAGGACTGGGAAAGGGACTCTGTTCTGTGGTCTGCTTTCCTTAAAAAAATGGTATTAGATGGAATAGGCAATTTATGTTGACTCTCCAGGTGAAAATAAGAGATTGACATTGAAATGTCAAAAAAAAAGCACATAATTCACAATAAAACTCTTTTTAAAAATATAATAAAATTTCAAAAATGTTCGAATGTATTGAAATAATAACTTCTGATATATTTATCACTTAAAATTCTTAATTTTTTAGGTTAACTTACAGCTTCAGTTCACATAGAAACCTGGGGTTGGGGATCCCTGGGTGGCGCAGTGGTTTAGCGCCGCCTGCAGCCCGGGGTGTGATCCTGGAGACACAGGATCAAGTCCCACATCGGGCTCCCTGCATGGAGCCTGCTTCTCCCCCTGCCTGTGTCTCTGCCTCTCTCTCTCTCTCTCTGTGTGTCTATCATGAATAAATAAATAAAATCTTAAACAACAACAACAACAAAAAAACCTGAGAGTTAAGTTTTTAAAACACTATACACTGAGTGTTAACTCAATTAACTTAGGGAACTTGTAATTTCTAACTTAATAATTTAGGCTGCTTCCATCATTTTATATGAACAAGGCTGTATTTAAAAATTCTTATTTTTTACTTTTTAAAATATTTTATTTATTTATTCATTAGAGACAGAAAGAGAGAGTGTGGTACTGGCACAAAAACAGACACAGGCAGAGGGAGAAGCAGGCTCCATCCAGGACCCGACATGGGACTCGATCCCGGATTCCGGGATCATGCCCTGAGCCAAAGGCAGATGCTCAACCACTGAGCCACCCAGGCATCCCAAGAAATTTTTACTGACCACTAATTTGTGTGTCAAGATTTCATTAGAAAAAAATATTGAGAAATAATTTTACCACATCAGTAACAACCACATCTCAATTTTAATCTCTATGATCAAACTGATCACTACAAACAATTGGACAATTATTTTTCTACTAGAAATGTGAGCAATTGCTCATGTCATCACTTTCTAAAATATCATGAGTTTTTTTTTTGTAAAGATCTTTCTAATGTGTTAGAAGGAAAATTCTATTTTGTTATTGTTTAACTTTATCAATTATGTGGTTATGATAGAAATTGATTTTTTTGCTACATTTAGTAGTTATTTTTAGTGTGTGTATGTTTAGCTTTATAGAATTCTATCATATTTTGCATCTGGTGTTTTCTTACTTAGGTTTGTGATAGCTTCCTAAGTAAGTGAGCATATATATCATCCTTTTAACACTGAATTAGATTCAGAGATGACTTTAATCACTCTCTCTAAATTGACACTAAGTTGTTTCATAATTGCGCATTTTATATAGAACTTTGCATAGAGCAGTATCACATTATTTATTAATTATATAATTATTTTTGAGTCACTAACTTAAGGGTAATTAGGAAATTTAAGAGTGCCTGTTTTACATGCTGCTACTTATTGTAGAAATGCCTTCTACAGAGGTCTTAACAATTTATACACCCACCAACAATGTATAAGAATGTTTGTTTTCTACCTATTCTTCCCAGTACTATATTTCAATTTGTCAATTTCTTTCCATTTTTCTAATTGCTTTTAAAGAAAAAAAAACTTTCTTAATTTAAGCACCATCAGTTATGAGTAGAGCTTTACTTCTTCATAATTTTACAGGATAATTATAAAGTTTTTAGAACTTTTTATCCTGTAATAAATTTTTTACAACTATATTTTTTATCAGTTATTATTAAAGTTCTGTGTGTCATAATCATGCAATTTTTTTTCAAATTTGAGTTTGGTTTTTCTTCCATATAAATGTTTTGTATACTTATGTGATTGAATTTAGCATATTTTTTCCTCTTAGAATTGTATATTTTCATGACATGTTTATGATACTTTTTCCTGTACAACATTATATTTATAAATGCCATCTCCTAGGTACCTATCGGTCTCAATTTTGCATATTGTTCTTTTTGTGGTGGATACATATTGTGAGTTATGTCCATCTTTTCAGGTGTCTTCTTTGCTTTCTATTCTCCAAAAGTAACTTTCTTTGATATGTCTCAGATCACATAACTGTCCACCAATATTTTATTTCATTCTTTACTCTTTTGAATTTATATTTTAGATTTAGATTTGCTGAAATTTGATTTTTCAATGTTGGGTAATAAAAACTAATAGTATTTTCCATGTAATTAGTTGTTTTATGAGTACATATGGAACCTATATAAGTTATTGTCTTATTTCCATACAAGTAAGCAATACCATGCTTACTCATTCTTAGCTCTCAAATTTCTTAAAATATTTTTGTGTTTTGTGTGTTCTTGTATATTTGTTATGTTTCAAAAAGTCTCATTAAAGTATTGCATGGTATATTACCCTTTTTTCTCCAAAATTTTTTGACTATTTATTGTCCCAAATCTGATTTGGAGTTATTTTCAATATCCAACATATTTTCTTAGGATTTATTTTGAATTTCAACATGTTTATAAACATGTTTGAAGGTATAACCCTTGTAATAAAAAATAATTATTTGAAAATATGGTACTTTTCTCCATTCATATACTTTACATTATGAATTTTAACATTTTGTTTAATCCAGTATGTTACATTTCTTATTTAGATTTTTCTCCCTCTTATTTCACATATTTTGAAAACTATTATAAACGTGCTTCCTTTTACTCTATTTTCTATCTGGTTGGTAATTTTTATTTTCTAATTACATTTTTGGCATTTTTTAATACTCTTGAGACATAGTATCATATGGATGAAAACACTAAAAAGAAAAAAAAAGATTTGGAAAAAAGTGGTATTTTCTACTCTAGTCAAACACTAACACGCTAAATAAAATATTCTCAAGCAATGGCGGTATTTTCTCCTGTTTTTCAGATGTCCTTTATTGGAATTCAAGCAATTATTGTACTTCAGCTGACTCATATCTCAAATATGTTGTTATAACTAACTAACGTACATAATCATTTGTTGCACTGGGCTGCCCTTCAGATTTAATTGGAAATGCTTTCAGTACAGCATGTTATAAATGACTTTAAATAAATTCAATAAAATAAAACATCATGAGTCAAACAAATAAACAATAGCAACAACAAACCTGAGAAAAATACATAAATCCTTAAATTTTAAAAAATCAGCAAAAGGCTAATACATCATAAAAATAGCCATTTTCATTATAAATAGAAATTGAGTCAACATAGAATAATAACATGTATTTGAGCCAAATCAGAAAACAATTAGGGAAAATAATACTTAATGCTGGTAAAAATTTGGTTGTTCAGTCTCTCTGGAAATGAGCATTTGTAGAAATTTCTAGAGCGTCATCTAGCTTTACAAATTAAAAACCTCAAAAAAAAAAAAAACCCTCAAACAAGTGTGTACTTTGATTCATCAATAAAACTCTTCCAGTCCTAAGAAATCTATTATCACTACAACATGAGAAGTTTGGACAAAGACAGGGGACACTGACAAGTCATAATGTTATTAAAATAGAAAATAAATCAGAGAAAGGTTAAATGTCCAAAATTGGGGAATATTTATTTCAGATTGACACATACCCACAATGAAATATTTTATACTGGTAATAAAAATAAAAAACTAAAAAATTCTTATATACATTATTAAGTTGAAAAAAATTTTTTAAGTTGAAAAATTAAAGACTATACATATGTATATTTATATGTATCATCTCAACTATTATAATTAAATGTTATATATTAATGAGGCAGTTCATTTTGTGTGTGAATAAAAAGAGATACATACATCTACCAAAAATTAATAATCTAGATTTTCAGATTGTGGGAAATTTATAAATCATTTTTATATACTCATTCTATATTCAATTATTCTTAAATTACCACACATCAATGTTATTGTCATTTAAAATAATTGAAATCATAGGAGCCTCCTTTACTCAGCTAAAACATTTATAGTTAACATAATAATAATCTTGATTTATATACCACCTGACTATAGTAGATTTTCTATTACTTGGTAACTCAAAATAGTCTGAAAAAAAGAAATATGTGCCTAAGAGCTCCAATACATCAAAATCTCATCATGTAGAAACTATTACACATTTAATGCCCACTAACATTCTCATCTATTTGGAGTAATCAATAATGATGTGACTATAGTAGTTGGTCTTGACTTCATAAAAATCCATTGTCATAATGAAAAACATATGCTTAGACTTAACTTTTTATTCCTTTCCTTAGAATAATCAGGTTAATTAAGGATGCAGCTATTAGAAATGGTACTTTCATTATATCAGGGAAGTAAGCAGTCATGTTGAAAATGTGACAGGTGAAGAAGGGTGGCTAAATTGGTTAAGCATTGGACTCTTAATCTCAGCTCAGGAGCCTGAGATTGAGCCACAAGTCAGCTCCTCACTGAGTGTGGAGCCTGCCTAAGATTCTCATTCTCCTTCTGCCCCTCTCCCTCCAAACTCTCATACTCTTTCTCTCTTTTAAAAAATAAAATAAAATGAGACAATGAATATGTAGCAATTCTATGATATCATACTTCACACCAGAGATTCTATACAACTGCAAGTAGATTTCGTGCTCAGTGTGATCAGCCTCACATATTCAGGAATTTCTAAGGCAGTGATGACACTCACTCTGAAATCCTAGTTTCATAGCAGTATCAAATTCTGGTAAATTAAGCTGCAAGACAATTAAGAAACATATATTCCATCACACTTCTTCCCAAAATTTGAAAATATGGCCAGTGGAGTTTAATTAACTTGTTCTGGTCACAAAATATCCTAATTATTGATAGAGTCAGCACTAAGAATAAAGTACCTCAATTCCTTCTTGGCTGTTTCTATAAAACACCCTATCCAACTTCAACTTCAGAGAAGCCATGAACACTATCACATGAGTGCTAGGCTCTGTCATATTGCTAGGCTCTATTTTGTCTGTTTTTGTATTTTCTTAGGAGAATGGCACTGTATTTGGGTGTAGTTAATCAAGAAAAAAATAGTCGTCCTGAACAAGACAATTTTAGTGAAGGCCAGTTCAATATAACCCATTTACTATTATTCATGGAATCTGCCCAGTTAATGTAAAATCTTATCAAAAGGTTACACACAAAATAACTTTAAAGTAGAAGTACCAGTTTTACCAAGTCCTCAATATCCACTCTGAACTTCAATATTCTAAAATGGGGTATTTAGTCTCTACATCTGAGCCTTTTATCAGTATCAAGCTAGTTGGTTGGAAAGTACCTCGCAAATTATTTCCTTTCCTGTGCTAGTTCCCTGACCTAGTTACAATCCCTGCAACAGAAACACAGGTGTAATATTAGCTTGCTTTCTGTTATCATAGGTAGATCATTAAGTGCTTCTGCCACACTTTACATATTAATTGATTATTAGAGATGTATCAGGTAACCTAAGATCTATCAACTTCCTTCCTTCTGAGAGAAATTTATCTCAACATAAATCATGGGAAAATATATTTTTTAAAGATTTTATTTATTTATTCATGAGAAACACAGAGAGAGGCAGAGACACAGGCGGAGGGAGAAGCAGGCTCCCTGCGGAGAACCTGATGTGGGACTCCAGGGTGATCTCCAGGGTCTCCAGAATCATGCCCTGAGCTGAAGGCGCTAAATCGCTGAGCTACCGAGGTGTCCTCATGGGAAAATATTTTGATATGCTTTAGAAAGACATTGTGTTCCCAGAAATTGTTGAGACTAAAATATAAGAAACAGCACAGTTCATATGATGATTAATTAAACTTCCCCTTAACGTGGAATTTCTGGAAAAAATTAAATTACCCTCAAACATGTGAAAAACTAGAGCAAGATATGTTATGGTACTAGGTGGGAGAATGTGGTCTGGGTTTTACACTGTATTTGGGTTGCTGGCAGCTCCATAGTTGTAACTAAGGCTACTTTGTATGTCACTTTGGCAATGATTTCTGTACAGTGAGTGATACAACACAGGAGTCAGATATAGAGTAAAATGACAACATAGATGAAATGGTGTAGAAAAAGGTACTGTGGAAGTTAGAGAATAGAATTCACAGAAAATTAAGTCACTTCAAATTCACACACATAGTTATCTACTTAAAAACACGACTTTTCATGGAAATCATTTATATCTTCTAAGACCAGGCTTCCTCTTAGGTTAAAATGTTAACTGTAAATGCATAGCATAACATTATAGTTCCTAAAGACATTTTTTTTGCCAAATGGGAGTGATAGTTGGTCCCATAAAATTAAATTTTGACACACCTTTGTCCTTCTTAATGATCCTGGATCCATAACAAATTTTTGTCCACAAACACACAGGTATCATTTCTATTGAAAATATGTTGAGACAAATAGCCCTCCTTTTTGATATTCCCACATCTGAGAAACTGTCTTAGCATCTATAGTAACAGAATTCACCACTATCACCTTGAGAGTTCAGCAGATTCAAATAGGTCATAAAGAGAAACATAATTTGGGATTATATACTTAGGTTTACAAAAAAATAAAATACATATATAAAGAAATAAAAAATATATTGAAAATAAAATTTAGACCACAGAATTCTAGCCATATTAAGCTTTCAAATCCTTTTAAAGTGCTACTTAAGCATATTCTTTATACAATTAGAATTGTATAGTATTTATTCTAGGCACATACACTATTCTGTTTAATACTCAACTTACACACAGAATTCATGTGATTTTTTGGGGGATAGTTTTTTGGTTTGATGGTTTAAGTAAAATTTAATGAGTTCAAATAAGTGATGAACCCACCAGGAACAAATGTAGAGTGGGGGGTAGGATCAAAGAATAGAGATAATGTAACAATTTCTAGATTTCTACTTATAGTTTAGTTTTAATGCTAAATGTTGAAACAGCATACAAGTTGTTTTCTAATATATTCCAACCTCAACTGTGACTAGTAAGAAAAACTCATATCAACATGCCATTTTAAAGACACAGCATAGGAAAGAAAATAATAGTAGAGCCAGAGTGACAGACATTTCCTGCTAGAGTATGAATAATTCCAAATTTTTTATGCAGCTTTCAGTTCTACTGGGGTGTAAGGGCTTCTTTGCTTGCTGCTTTGTGCTTGCTATGTATTGTATACAGAGTTGTCAGTTAAGTAGGTTAAATAAATTCAATTCTCCATACTCTGAAGGTTGAGTAACAAGAATAAAAATAATTCAGTTTCAAAGAAAAAAAAAAAGTCTCCTTAACCAGTCAATAGACATGTCTACTGAGGAAGAGCTTTTCCAACCTTGAGGAACAATTTGATAATGATGACTACCATTAATTTAAAATTTTATTGTGAAGTTTATTCATATAAAAACACTGCAAATTTTATTCTTCACAAATTCATTATTTGAAATTAATTAAAACTACTCACTTCATATATTCACATTTAACTGTCCTATATATAACAATGGCTTTTCACATTTATTTTCGAGATTAATTTTAATATCACAATTTGAATATTTACACTGCACAAATTCATTTTTAAAACATTAGAGTAGTTTCTACTTAATTTATACCAATCTTTTTATATTACTTTCATTTAAAATCATATCCAAGTTTACTTTCATACTCTTTTAAAATAATTGTTTTCATAATTCTGAAAATGAATTCTTATAGTAAAAAGTATAAAAAACATATATACCTCTATCAATCTTATTAGGAATAGTACAGAAGACATATCAAGTATTTTACAGTTTCCTCTATTCCCATGAACTAAGCTCTAGAAATTTCATTCTTTTCCCAGTTCTACCGGAAGACAGTGATCTTGACTGAGAGCAATGCTAATAATGAGTCTGTCAATATATAAGATATACTATTTAATGGAAATGACAAATAATCATAACTGACAAACTTTTATGGATATAATACTTACAATACTAGCTTTAAAAGCTAAAAGTGGTTCATTTCTCTCTCTTCTATTTCCTTAAAAATAGAATGGAAGGGGAATCATCTAAAATATATGCCTAATTGTCCCTGCATTATTAATTTGTTCAGGGAAATTACAATGCATCTTTGTGAAAGTCAGAATAATGGCTTCCAAAGATGTTTGCATCCTAATCTCTGGAACCTGTGAATACACATGAATGTATACAACAATGAGACATTACAGTTCAGTTGAAATTAAGGTTCTAATCAGATGACCTAAAAAAAGGATATTATCCTGAGTTATCTGGGAATCTCTATATAATCACAAGGGTTCTCTGAAAGTGGAACAGGGAGGCAGAAGAGGAGGTTGAAGTGAGAACTCACTCAATTTATTGTTGCTGACTTTAAAGATAAAGAGAGCCATGAGCCAAGGAATTGGGGCAACCTCTAGAATGGAAAGAACAAGGTAAAAATGATCCCATAGAGCCTCCAGAAGGAATGCAACCTTGCTAACATCTTGATTAGCCCACTGAGGCACATTTCATACTTCTGAGTGACTGAGTAATAAGATAACAAATTTGTTTTATTTTAAGTCATTGAGTTTGTGGCAATTTATAATAGCAATCATAAAAAAATATAGTTTCTATATCTGTATCTATCTTCATTTTGTAGTTAAATTTTCAAAATTATATTTTTAACACATGACCCCTAATATGTTCTTATCAATATAGACAGCAGGTACTTAAGAAAAAGGCAAAAAGGCAATGTAAAAAGAATGAGTAACTTAACACAACAACTCTCTAAGAAAAAGACATCATATAATTTAATATATTTATAATAATAGTGATTGCAATAGTTTATCATATATTTGGAATTGGAGTTGTAATATACCAGCATAAATAACTGCCACAATAAAAAATATTCCTGATTAATTGACTTGACCTTTGAAAATCACACTAGTCCACTGTTAACTATTTTGAAAAAAAAATCATGATTTTTCCAGGAAGACAATTCATACTTCTGTGTCATTTACTTCTCTACTAAATCAGAAGAAACAAGAGTAGCCACAGCACCGGCATTGCACTATGGAACATATTAATAAGGTTCTCAGGATCAATGCTACTGACTGCTTCCTTGCAGCAGCAGTTTAATGTTAGCAAAAAATATTGTCTCATTAAAGCATAGAGATGAATAAAATAAAGCAAAATCAGCACAAATAAAATTCATTAATTATGTCTTAGCTATTGAACCTTTTCTTTTATGTTAAAGAAGCTTAAAATGACGGGTGCATATACTAGAAATGATGGAGTACCTACTTATCCCTTGTTATGCTCCTTCCTGGATCACAGTTGGTTAGTTATCATTACTTAATGTTTGTAAAGTGCTCTGAAGTCAAAATCACTCCCTGAGTGCTGAGTAGGATCATCTGCCTGAACAAATCTAATGATGAAAAGCATATGTTATCCTTTTGCATGCCTCTACAGAGAAAGTGAATATTTACCATTACAGAAAACAAAACAAAACAAACAAAGGAGAAAGACAACTAGTTCAAAGTAAGTTGCAGACCAATTTAGAAAGAAACAAAACAAAAACGTGTGCTCCCTCAATTCAGGCCGGAAATAGCAGGTCCTGCTGTGCTTGAACAGAAGGAACAGACACACTATTACCTGCCAGCAGAGGCCATGGTTCTTTGAGCCATAGGGAGATATTGGTCAGTGGGACTGCTTTGGGCACTTCAGATTTCATATGTGAAAACATTCCACTATTTGTATGTTATCATTGATCAAACAAGTGAACATTGGAAATAACTGTATTAGTTAAGGCAAAACATACATAGAGGTGCAGGATATTACACATACAAAAATTCCAAAAACTTTCCCAAATCACCCTGTAGGTTGTGAATGAGAAGCAAAACCATGGGAAAGGACAATTCATATGCTGATCTGAAAAATTTACAATGATAGAAATGGGTTGGGAAGATTGAACTGATTCCATTTCTGCCTTAGTAAAATTCTTCACCAATGCAATATGCTATAGGTAAGTTAGGTAAACTAGAAATTCCTAGAATCTAGTATTCATTCTGAGACAAAGCAGTATGCTTAGCATTTTTCTCTAAACTATTTATTTAAAATAATCTATTATCAAAAAAAGTAATAATCTATTAGTATGATTTAACATTTTCAGCCTACTTTTTTCTGAATTCGAGTGAGTATGTAAGATTCTGTTAAATATGTATGTTTAGGTTTGATAAAGTAATATTTACCTCCCAAGAAAACTGGAAAATGTGATAAAAATATAAAACATATATATGAAATATCCTCCAACCTAATAAATACTGTTTTTTTTTTGTGTGTGTGTGTGGCAAAAGTACACAAAATGGAATGAGTACTTTAGACCACAGTAACAGCTGTTTCTTTAAACAGATAAATTACTATTATTTGATTTTCAACATACTACCCTTCTTTCGGGGAACTTAGGGAAATATGCTCACATATAACCTGTGTAAAATAGGAACAATTTATGTTCTTTCAACTGTGAACACCAATCACACATAGACATTTGCAAATTTACATGAGATAGAAAGCAATTTCAAGGCAATCAACTAAACCACAATAAAAATTACACATGCATCACAGCATTGGGAGAGGGATAAAGCTGTGACTTGCCAAAAGAAAATCAGTTTGTACATAATTCTGGCTGACCAGTGCTGGTGTCCTGAACAACAAAGAGCTTTCTCTAGGCAAATGACACTGTAGATTGATGTGCTAACTCAGGCTTCAGTAGGGCATGTATACGTCCAGGATACAGTGCTACCAAGAACGGCTCTGACCCTGTGGAAATAGGTTACCTGGATGTTGCTTTATGCCATTTCTTAACTGCTAACTAGAAATAATCTGGCCTATATTAGCAGTTGATTTAAGAGTAATTGAAACTGTATTCATTTGCACATTTTTTTTCCAAATTTAAACGATTTCCGAAATATCTATTACTTTTGAAATCTAGTCAAGTGGCCATTCAAGTTTAAAATGAAATGACCAACTTAAAAGTAGGAAAATAAAGGACTAAATATTTTTAATGGTAATGTTAACAATCAATCCAGATCTTTCAAAGTACAGAGTGTTTTAAGTGAAAAAGAAAACCTCAGCAAAAACAGATTTAAAAATAGTTAACAAAGGTTAACTCATCTAGTTAACAAAAGTTCACTTAAAATTTATACAGGGAAAACTAGGTAACTCTCAATGAAATATATATGTATTTAAAAGTACTCAGTTTGATACAAACGTGAATTTTAGAAATGCTAATTTTTTAAGAGTTCTTAATACTTAATACTCATATAGTTAATACTCCTCAGCAATAACGTAGATCTATTTTTACTTTATTTTATATTATAGATGAGAAAGCTAAAGGGCAGAGATTTTAAGTAATTTCTAGGATTTGTGTACTAGTAATTAATATATTCAATATCTGAACCTATACGTCCATTGCCAGAATCTATATCTATCACCAATTTCCTACCTCTTTTTTTTATAACCCTAAAAACCATTTATGTAAAATCTTGGTTAGTCCTTACACATACATATTTATAAAACAGGCAATCATTAATGTGTCTTTTTAGAAAATGAAGTGACAGCATAAGGCCAAAGAAAGACTGATGAAATCATAGTGTATAAGTGAGGATGCTAGATTTTTTCTACTGAAAGTTTAAAATTGTACTGGAAATAGGACAAGTTCTATATAAGCTAGGTAAGTGCTTTCCAACATTTTCATCCATTGACTCATTTTCCAACAAATATTTGAGTGTCTAAATTATGCCAGACACTCTTCTAGAAATTTGGGGTATATTAAGGAACCAGATGAAAATCTGTGCTCTTATCCAGTTTATGTATTAATAGAAGAGAGAGTAAAGTAACAAATCTAGTATATCAAGGACATATAATAGTGCAGAAAATAATAAGAGCTGTATACTGAGATAAAAGGCAGGGACTGCTCATAAGCTGGGTTCATAGACATACCGAACACAAACACCTCAGAGCCAATGTGATCAATGTCTCAGCATACCAGTGGTGAGACAAGATTGAAATGCATGCAATAATACCATATTTTGAACTCCCTGGGAAAACAAATTTTGTAATTAAAGACTGTTTTAGAAAAAAAGTTGTTACTTCTTCTATATGAAAAATTCAAATTGGCTTAATTTGAATTAAAATAACTCACCTAATGGGATAGGATTGTTCTCCCAAAAATTTTCAGTAAAGATTGTTTGGGTCTAGTGCCTAAACCAAAACAAATCCCTATTGTGGTGAGTTCAGAATACCCTGAAAGTGTGTTCTTTAAGTTGATCATTTCTGAAAGTTTGTCCACTTAACTTCTTAGTTTAAGGGAAGATTTTAAAACAAATCAACCCAACAAACTATTAAAACAGTGACTTTATGTTTTTATTTTATTCTATTGCTAAATTCTAACATTTCTGGTGGTCCCACCATTAGCAAAACCAATCTGTGAAAGCAGATTATAAGTATAAGCACATAGCTAAACAAACAAACAAACAAACAACCCAAAGTATTCACAGCCATATTTATTCCATGTCAATTTTAAGTTTAAAGTTCAAAATATTAATGTTTACAATCATAAATAGAGCATTTTCCTTATATTTATGAAATATAATTTTAGATATTTATGTTTTTTTCTTTTTCCCCACTTCCTCAATTTATGTTAAAAGTAGGTTCTGTGCTCATCTGCAAAACAGGGAAGTGGTGACAGAACCTAAAGTAGAAGTCATCTTTATTTAAACAAATTTCTCATCTTCTGATAAAGCTTTTGTCCAGTAATGATTGTCCCACATACTACAAGGTAAGAAGGGAGACTTCTCCGAGAACAATAAATAAATAGGAAAGATTTTCTTAATACCAGAAAAAAAAGATCTATGGAATTGAGGAACAGGAATGACCCATGTCTAGTATCCTGAAAGTGGCCTAGAGGGTTGGTATAATTTAAAAAACCAATAAGGATCTCAAGCTTGACAGATATTTCTTTTAGACTTGGATTGATAATGGAATTTTAAATAACATTAAACCTACTTTTAGCTCATATTGTCTTGAGTGGCCTAGGTTTCCAGTGTTTCTTCTTCCTATTTGATTTTAATACAGTGACCATTAATTAATTACTATTAGTGATTATGAAAAAATTTTCATAATTCTAATTATATAGGGATATATATATATATATAATGGGATATTTGCTGGACATTGACTTTATATTGGTTTTAAGTTTGACTTGAACATATTTTGTTATATTAAGGATGTGTTTTTCTACTTTTTGTTTGCTTTTAAAAATATTTGGAATGCATTTCTGGGGAAGATGGCAAAGTAGGAGGACCCTAAACTCATCTCACCCTATCTATCCCACAGATTCAACTACATAGCCACATCAGTATAAATAACTGAAAAAATGACACAAAGACGGCAGAACAAACTCTCCACAGCTAACTATAGAGGTGAGGCCACCCTGAAGAGGATAAGAAGGGTGGATGTGGGTTAGGAACTAAAAAGACCCATGACAAGGCACCTGGGTGGCTCAGTTGGTTAAGTGTCTGCCTTTGGCTCAGGTCACAACTCCAGGGTCCTGGAATCAGCCCTGTGTTAGGCTCCCTGCTCAGTGGGGAGCCTGCTTCTCCTTCTCCGCCTACTTATGCTCACTCTGTCAAATAAATAAATAAAATCTTAAACAAATAAATAAAAAATAAATAGACCCATGGGGGTTGTCCAACAGAGGGACATCATCACAGGTGCAGAGAGGGGAGAGAAACATACTCTCACATCAGGGAACCCACATGGGGAAGATGAATCCCTGTAACATTTGGCTTTGAAAAACAGAGGGGCCAAATTTTGAGCATTCTTATAATCAACAGGGCTTACAACTTAGAACTTTAAATACCAGCAGACTCCTGGGAGAGCTGGGAGAACAAGAGAAAACTGAGTACTCACCCTTAAAGAGACAGAACAACAAAAAGCCCCTTGGAGATATAGCATAGATGCAGTAGTTGGAAAACATCTATGGGATACTCGAGGGATATTTCTTTACTAATCTTAGAACCTTGCTGGAGGGGCAGAAATGTTTGGGAGATTTCTCCAGGGACAACTGAACTGGCAAGTGCTATTTCTCTCCCCAACCCTCTTAGCTTAAACATTTGGATACCTGTGAGAGCTAACACAGCACCAGCACTTGCTATGTTGCTTGTTACCCTGCCCCTGAATTCTCCTGTATACAAGCCCCCTCCAACCAGTCCTTATCTCCAGGTCCCTTCCACAGGAGACTGGCGCAAACCTTTCTAACACCACCTGTCCTGCCTCCAAGACTTCTGCAGATCTGCCCCCTTGAGCCAGCCACTCTGGTTCCTGTGAGCTATAGGACCACTCCCACCAGCTTGGACCTTGCTGAAACTATGCACCTCACTCCCATACTCTCCTGCAGTTTGGCTCTACTGCATTTCTGGTAAATGTCTGGCCCTAGACTGGCCCCCTAACAACATAGAGATCAGACCCTACCATGACATGTAAAGAGAGACATTGCAGATGACTTAGACTGACAGCAGATATGGCTCAGTGACAACAGTAGTGTGCATGAACACATATAGAGGCACTCCTGAAGTGCCAGGTTCTGGTGAACAGGAGACATTGCACTATAGGGCATCATAGGAACTCTACTTCATAAAGACACTACCTTCAAAAGTAGGAGACAAAGCTGATTTTCCTAACCCACAGAAGCAAACACAGAGAATTAGACAAAATGAGGAGACAGAGTAATATATCCCATGCAAAAGAATAGGACAAAATCACAGCAAGAGGTCTAAATGAAATGGAGATAAGTAGAATAGAGAATTTCAAGAGATGATCATCAAGATGTCCACTGAACTTGAGAAAAGAATGAAGGAACTTGGTGAGATGCTTAACAAAGAGATAGACAACATAAAAAAGAATCAATCAAAGATTTTATTGCAGCATTATTTACAACAGCCAAATTATGGAAGCAGCCCAACTGCCATTGATAGATGAGTGGATGAAGAAAATGTGGTATATATGGATGGATCTAGAGCATATAATGCTAAGTGAAATAAGTCAGTCAGAGAAACACAAATATCATATAATTTCACTCATGTGTGGAATTCAAGAGACAAAGCAAATGAACAAAGGAGAGAGAGAGAGAGAGGAACCAAGAAACAGACTCTTAACTAAAGAGAACAAACAGGTAGTTACCAGAGGGAGTGAGTATGGGGAGGGGTGAAGTAAGTAGAAAGGATTAAGAGTACACTTATCTTAATGAGCACTGAGTAATATATGGAATGATGAATCACTATATTGTACACTTGAAACTAATATAACACTGTATGTTAACTACAATGGAATTAAATTAAAAAAAATAATAAAATATTTGGAGTAAATTTTGGGTTTTATAACTAACTTTTATATATCTTTGAAATCACCATTTGTATTTTTCCTTCATTTGACCTATTGGCATGATGCATTAATTAAAGAATTATTTTGAGCCACCTGGGTGGCTCAGCGGTTGAGCCTCTGCCTTTGGCTCAGTGCGTGATCCTACCGTCCTGAGTCCCACACTGGGTTCCCTGCAGGGAGCCTGCTTCTCTCTCTATGTCTCTGCCTCTCTCTCTCCCTCTCTCTCTCTCATGAAGAAATAAATGAATCTTTAAAAAAAAAAGAATTATTTTATAATTCCATCAACAACCTGCCAGTTATTTTGCTGGATACTATTTACTAAAATATTTAAGAATCACTTACTTCTACTTATTATTATTATTTATTGTTCTATACATTAGCCTGCGTTTTTATTTACATTAGCATATTGGCTTTATTTTTTTGGCCACGTGTGAAAATTTCTTGATTATTTAGATATATTTTTCATATTAAAAACTAGTAATCAAATGATCATACTGTTTAGTGGCATATTTATGCTTATTTTTCCCTGGAGTGGACTCACTGATGGTGCTGTAGCTGTGTCTGCTGAAAGTTAAACTAAAATTAGATTGAGAAATCTTAGATTCTCAAACATTAGAATGCCATCTTTACAAGATACATTGAAGAAAAGTGGAGAGTTTATCACTATCATCCCTAGCACTTGGCTGAGCAGCCAAGCAGTTTTTCATTTTACTTGTGAGCACAGTGTGAGCACATGACATCCATGTATTACAAAAGAACCGTACAAAAGCTTCTCTCTGTTATTCATGCCCATGCAGGCATAGGGATTATTTTTTAAATATTGGTGGGAAATACTACTTTATACAGAAGAAAATTCTGTCTCTATGTCTAAAATGATTATACAACAATAAATCATGCAATGTAAAGATCTCCAAACACAGACTTCCAGAATAAAAATTGCCAATCTCAGAAACTAGTGCCAAGGAACATCAACTAGCCAATCATCCACCTAGCATGCAGTGGAAAGGACATCATTTCAGCCTACAGTGGGTATCAAATACTTTAATACAATCTATTTCAGAAGATACCTGGATACACAATTTCCTAAACAGACTATACAAGTCAATAAAACTAAACATGTTTTATAACTAACATACTTTTGCTATTTTTGTCAGTTTGTTATAACTTTGTTCACTCACAATGCTATTATTTCCCCAAAGAGTGCCATTGGACCTTGAGTTGTTTTCCAAATAAGTCAAATTATCTGAATCACGACTGACCTAACTTCACTTATAAAGAAAATGCATGACACTTAAGAAATATATTCTACTTTTCTTGTACTCAAGCACAAATAAGCTTTACTATTTCCAATGTTTCTTGCTTATTCTTCCTGTAGCTATCTATTATATGCAGTATCAAGTTTAGAAAATGAATATTTTTATATATAGAAATTATATATCTATTTATAAATATGTATAGGGTGTTATTTTATTCAGTTCTTTATTCAATAAACATTCATTTAGCTCATTATCTTCATTCATTCAATCAGCATTTTCAAGCAACTACCTTTTATGGAACACTCTTCTAGGTGCTGAAGATACAATAGCAAATAAAACAAATTCCCTGCCCTTATGTTCCTTAAATTCTAGTGTGGAGAGAGAGAAAAAACAAATAAATACATTTAATGTGCTGAGAACTACTTTAAGAAGAGTAAAGTGGAGATAATGAGTGAAGGATTTTTTGGTTATATATTAAGGTTATACTGAAATTAGTTCCCAAATGAAGGAAAAGAGTGATCAGTGCAAGTGTGTTATATTTAGAGAGCAAGTAATTACATACTGGGTATGCTGGAGGAATAGCACAGAGTCCAGTAATTTCACCAAACTAGAGCCAACCAGGTAGCTGCAGCTGGGTGAGGGCAGTGAGTTAGTCAAAGGAAGATACATCATGTCTGTAGACTTGTTTTTATAGAATTTTGAATTTAATTCTACACAAGTTGCATTTTAAAATAGATGCTTCAAAAGATCACTCAGATAGTTCTGTGGAGAGTAATGACAGTAAAATGCAGTTGTGGGCACTGTTTGAAGTGCAAGGGAAACTGCATACACTGTTTGAAGTGCAAAGGTAGACAATGACCCTCTTTCAGGGAGCTACAAAAAGTGAAAATAAATCATAAAAAGTATGTAAAATAGTTATAGTTCCCATATAAAAATGAAACAGATTGATATGATAAGAGTGAAGGTAGAAGGTATTACTTCTTGTGTGCAAAATCAAAGATCTAATATAGAATTACATTTAGCCTGAGAACAGAATGACTAGAAGAGTACAGTCATGGACAGACCATAAGGAAGAGAGTTGTGTAAAGAGGAACAGCATGTGGAATTGCACTTTTGTGCAAGAACAGAAGGAAGGTCAGTGTTTTAAGAGTAGAGGGAAGCAGAGGAAAATCGATGTTAAGCGAACTGGGATAGCAGAGGCAAAATGATGTGAGACCTCATAAGCCATAGTAAAGAGTTTAAATTTAATTCTAAGTAAGCTGGGAAGCCACAGGAGACTTTAAAAGATATTTTTTTATTTATTTATTCATAGACACAGAGAGAGAGAGGCAGAGACACAGGGAGAGGGAGAAGCAGGCTCCATGCAGGGAGCTTGATGTGGGACTTGATCCCGGGTCTCCAGGATAACACCCCAGGCTGCAGGGGGCGCCAAACCGCTGCACCACTGGGGCTGCCCCACAGGGGGCTTTAATACTAAGGAAGTAACACAGTATGACTTAGGGCAGCCCCGGTGGCGCAGGGGTTTAGCACGCCCTCAGCCCACCGCTGCCTGCAGCCCAGGGCGTGACCCTGGAGAACCTGGATCGAGTCCCACGCAGGCTCTCTGCATGGAGCCTGCTTCTCCCTCTGCCTGTGTCTCTGCCTCTCTGTCTCTGCATCTCTATGAATAAATAAATAAGATCTTTAAAAAAAAAAAACATAGTATGACTTATATAGTCAGAAGATGGACAATTCTTTGGAAGATCAATTTTGGTGGAAAGTACTGGCAAGAAGGGAGGCAAGAATATACCATTTTAGAAAGTTATTTCATTAATCTAGGAGGAGCATTTGATGGTTTAGATTATATATTAGCTGTGAAGATAAAAATACATGAATGAATCTGAGAGCTATTTTGGCAGTAGAGATGACTGGACTATCTTATAGCTATAATTAGGGAGTGATGAGGTTAGAGGCATCAGGAATGTCCCCTGGTATTTGGTTTTAGTAAATGTGTAGACAGGGGAATATACTAGTTAAGATGTGGAAGACACAACTTTAATAATTGTGGAGAAAGTATTAAGAAAGCATTATTTCTCCTTTGGGTATGGCAAATTAGAAATATAAACTAGACATTGCAATAATTATATTAAGTAGTCAAGTAGGCAGCTCTCCTAATCTGATTTAGTCTAAAGGAACATTTGAGGTCCACTTCAGTGAAATACTTTCATTTTATTGCTAATTTAAAAAAATCCAAATTGGCTTAATCATAATACCTAGTTTCTACCAATTTTCCTCTTTCAGAATAGGATCTAAAATATTTCAGTAGTGACATTTGAGACCACAATTGGAGACTAAGGGCTTGGTTACTGACTTAATGATTTAGGTATCAATGTGGCTTCTTTGACTAGAGTGGGTTCTACTATAATATTCAAATCCCTAGCTAAAACTTCCAGACACCAACCTGACCCAAAGTTGTCACTTTCCAGTGACTTCTCTGCCAGTAGTTTTAAGAAATTCTTCACTAAGAAGGAAGCAAACTTTACCCCCTCAGTTGTGTAGGACATATTTTTTGAAGCTTCAAATATTTAACTCATATTTCACCCAAAGTAGAAGAGTACCCAGTGTATTAAAAACTGGGAAAAAAGTCTTACCTTTTAAAGCAGCCTAGAATTTGTGATGGCAACTACCAAATGCCAAGTAGTATCTACCATAGCAAATATTATTTAAGTGTTTTGTAAATAAAAGCACAGATACGGGAACATTCATTCTGTTTAGACAATAAAAGATGAATCATCTGAGATATATCTGGAAGTGACAACAGGAATTTCTAAGAAGACAGAAGAAGATAAATGGTAAACTGGGTAGCACAAAGTGTGAGCAAGAGCAAATGAAAATGAAAATAGGGATCCCTGAGTGGCGCAGCAGTTTGGCGCCTGCCGGCCCAGGGCGCGATCCTGGAGACCCGGGATCGAATCCCACATCAGGCTCCCGGTGCATGGAGCCTGCTTCTCCCTCTGCCTATGTCTCTGCCTCTCTCTCTCTCTCTGTGACTATCATGAATAAATAAAAATTAAAAAAAAAGAAGATGAAAATAAATTGATTTTTGTATTATAGCTAGTCATTATTTGAAAGGAACATAGGAAGCCTGAAAAGAGTGACTAAAGATAAGATTAGAACATCAGGTAGGCTAGACTGTGAATGATGCTGGGTTTCATACAAATAGTTTGGATCGGTGACTATCATGAATAAATAAAAATTAAAAAAAAAGAAGAAGAAAATAAAATGATTTTTGTATTATAGCTAGTCATTATTTGAAAGGAACATAGGAAGCCTGAAAAGAGTGACTAAAGATAAGATTAGAACATCAGGTAGGCTAGACTGTGAATGATGCTGGGGTTTCATACAAATAGTTTGGATCGTGGATATTACAAATGATATTAGAGTAAAGTGATGATATTTGAGTTTTAGAAAACTTTCTTATTTCATTTACAATGCAGTAAAATAAAGAAAGGACAAGATTTCAAGACTAGGTAAATGAAATGTCTCAATACAGTTACAAAATGTCCTATGCACTAAATATTTGTGCCTTCAAAATTCATATGTTGAAATCCTAACACCCAAGTTGATGGTACTAAGAAGTGGGGCCTTTGGAAGGTGATTAAGTCATGAGGGTAGAACACTCATAAGTGGGATTAGTTCCATTATAAAGGAGACCTCAGAAAGACCCCTAGCTCCTTCCACCACGTGAGGACAAAGAGAGAAGGTGATGGCCAGGAACCAAAAAGCAGGCTATTATAGACACTAAGTCTGCTGAATTATTAGAAAAGTCCACAAAGCTACAAGTATCACATCCTAGTCACTACAAGGATGAAGTTGGAGAGTTAAGTGTCAAATATGATGCTGAGGCTCCCCACATGTGTGACTGAGTGAATAGTGGTATCTCTTAACGAAGAAAGGAAACTCAATTCCATGAGTGGTATTTGCAGGAGTTCAATATTTGCAAATCCAATGGAGAGGTCCAGTAAGCAAATGGGAATACAATTGGTTGGTCACAAGAGAAATTAAAGCTAATGTCAGAGAACTGAAAGTCATTAACAAATTCAAGAAAGTGGCAATTGCTGAACTCAAGAAAGTCATGAAAATATATTAAATTGAGAAGGGACTCAAGTATAAAACTCTGGGAGCCTGGACTTTCACGGAATAGGCAGAGGAAGCCAAAGTAAATCTAAGAAGGACACCTCAGAGACATCAAGGAAAACAGAAAATAAACTAGGCTAAGGGTCAAGAGCATTTAAAGAAAAAGGCAGGAGTAGGGCAGTTAGAAATGACTACAAACTAAAGTTGTTGTGTGTAAATGTGTATTTACTAGAGTTTTCTTTTCTCATTTTAAACATTTTTATCTGAGAGTTTCCAGCTATTGCTCTGTTCTTTCTATTGCTATAACTCCATGTGTCTTTCTCAAAATCATGAAAAAAAAATCTCTTTATTTTCTATTCTCATTTGCATTTAAGAGAAAAATTAGCTATAAAATCAATGGAAATGCATAAAGGAAGGAAAAAATAAGATTCAAAATGTGATAAAAGCTATAATTCATTTTTTTCTGAAATTGAGAATAAACATATATTCTAAAGTCTGTTTTTCATAATTTTTTTACATCCAAATGACACTTTTCTATTCTGTTCTGGGGGTTCTACATATAAGCTAAATATTACAATATAGTGATGATTTAGGTTGGAGAAGCATTCTGTGTAGGGTAATTCAGTCACTTTCAAGTATTTATCAATCATGTTTTGTTCATTATAATATTGAATAAGATGATCGAAGCCTAGAAGAAATTCTCAATTAGGTGGGAATCAGATCATTGGCAGGAGTGATCTATTACTACAAGAAGCACAGATAAAGATCTGGAGTTTTCTGTAAAAAACAAAACAAAACAAAACAAAAAACATTACTCTGAGCTATCGGAAAGAATATCTTATGTAACATTTAATTCTGAAGACATCAAATTATTGTGTTAGTATGTTGAAATAAAGTGAGTGAAAGTCATTGTGCTGGTTAGATTTGTAACTGATTCATGCTGATCCTGGGCCACTGAATAATTAGTAAATCATTCAGCAATGACAGATTAAAAAAATTCTATAATCATAAATTTGTGTACCCTCATATAGTGTCAGATAAATTATGTATAATATCCCTGAAAAGGAGGACTCAAAAGTAAAACATGAGCCCCAACAGGTTGGAAATATTTACAAAGAAAATACTGATCCGTAATGAAGTTTTGTTATTGCAATGCCTTACTATAATGCTTTGGCTTTTATTTCCTTGGGCACTTTCTGTAACAAAGATTGCTTTTCATTCTGTAAAATGGAAATAATGTTGATAATTCACTAGCTGTTTGTGAGAAATAAATCAGCAATATAAGAGTTTCATAAATAGCAAAGCACAAAGCCTGTACAGGGAAGTTTTTTTTTCATTAGTTGTATTTATTACTTCATTATCAGTAAACTGAGCTAATCATAATTCTCAAAATATTCAAAACTTCATTATATTTTTAAAAATAGAGTGTATGAAAATGAAAAGACAATTATGCTTGCTCTATCACTTAGATTTTGTTCACACCATTCTTCTCCCCCTCCTAATCCTTGCCCCACTCCCCTGCCTATCCCAGTATCACCACTAATGATTATTGCTTTTCCAATACAGGAGAGAGGTATAGAGAAGACAGGAAAAATCGCATTTAGTTTATATCCCTTAGCTATCAGTTTGAAATCCTGGAACAATTAAATTCTGTATGCATTCATCTAAAAATGTTTATTTACTTAATTCCCATTGCATCTCTAGCACTATTATTGGCATTAGGGATACAATGGTGATTGCAGAGAAAGTTTGTACCCCGTCTAATAAAGTGTATATGCCTGTCAGGATGACACAGATTCAAACAAAACAAAACAAAACAAAACAACCATACAAAACAAAACAAAACAACAAACAACACTAACATATACTTTCAGGCAGAGATAAGTGCAAGGAAATAAAAGAAAACCAACTATGATATTGGAGAGTGACTGGAGGGAGCATCAAAATAGTGTGGTCAAGGCTCAACTCTCTGGGGAGGTAGCATTTGAACAGAGACCCTAATAAAGTTGAAGGAAGTAGTCGTGAGAAAATGTAGGGAAAGCATGTGCAGACAGAGGGGGAGCTGCGTATACAAAACTCCTCAGGCAGGACATGGGTTGTTTGATTAAAGGAAAAGCAAAATATGTCCATATTTTTTGAGCACAAGCCGCTAAGAGGGATAGTTGGAGAAAAGGAATAAGATCACTGGAAAGAACTCAAAGTATGTGGACCGTTGTAGACCTTACTATGGACTTGGCATTTGAGGGAAGAGGAAATACTAAATGAATGCAGGGAGGCATAAAAGAAATGACAACTGAAAAGGCAAACATTTAAGATGTACTATCAAAAAATAAATGTCTAAAACATGAGAGAGAACATAAATACAGGCATCAAATTGATTCTTCAATTTTTTAAAAATCCTTTAGAATTGACAAATCACATTTGCATGCTTAATCTCCTGCTGTGTCTCATCATAGTTTCACAGACATGTTTCAGCTTGGATCCTTGTGGAACAGACTATTTTAGTTTGATTACATGGGAACTTTCCTGTTGGAATCCTATTTGTCTCTTCTTTAGGGGTTTTAAATAATGAGAGCATAGGGGAAAGGCTTGCATAATGGTTAAATTATCTTCCCACTTATGGATGTAGACACACTATCTGGTATAATTGATTCTGTTTAATGATCCCATTAATAATTTCATTGAAAAAATAAAATCTCGGGGATCATTTTCAAATATTATAAAATAAAGAGAGGTTGCAGTTACTAAGCACACTGGGGAATAGTCTCCCATTATGAAATCAATTGGCATGATCTAAAATGTGGGAGCTTTGGAAAGATGAGGCAGCTTTGCAAGTGTATGGCAAAGAGAAAAGAAGTAACAGTGTGGGATAGAAGAAAAACACATAAAAGGCAACATGAATAAAAATATAATAGTGGATAAAAATTTAAATGTAACTCTGACAGTTGTAAAAATGGAAAATCATTTGTAGCATGAAGAGTATATAGATTTTGTAAAGTAATTTTCTAAACTATTTCAACAGATTTTGAATTTGTCAGGGGAAAGTTTTAGGAATAAGCTTTTAAAATAAAATATTTTGTACTTTGGAATTACAGTGAGATCTCCCTAAGAAGCCCTCAATGTTATCTGTTCCCATATTCTAATTTACTTATAAAGGCAAACATACACACACACATATGCACATACACACACACGCATAAATGACAAAACACACAGGATCACCGAAAACTGAGAGATAACTATACCAGTCAGTAATCAGTTAGAAACATCAAAACTACACTAATTAATTCTAAGTGAATTTAAAATGGGAAATTGTTTGCATGGGTATCAAAGGGATCAAAGATCAAAAACAGAACCGTGAGACAACCAAAAATAATAACTTCAAGTATAGCTATTCCTCCTAAGGACAGGGGAACTCAAGGAAGAGGTGGGGTTTACCAACACTTTATAGCATAGTGAGGTCTCCCAGAGTGAATGGTCAGATCTCCAAGGAGAGGACTTATATAGCTGCTCGTTGTACCTGTGAGGACCCCTCTTATCTTCAGATTCTAATAGGAAGCAATTGGTAAAGGAATCTGAAAAATGCAGTTTGCAGAGCCACAAAATCACCATCACAGAATAAAGGAAGCTGACTTTGTATCTGAGAAGTAACAGGCAAAAAAAAAAACTGGCAACCTATTGACATAATCTAAGAGAAATTTTTAATGAAATAAGATTGGTAGAAACCTTAGGTTTTACTTCATAAATAAAAAAATAACCAAATACTTCTTATGTCCTATGTGTCCCATTATTCCAAATTATAAGACATTTACAAGCAACCAAGGTACTGACTTTATAATTTGTATTTCACCGAAACATTCTTATATTTAACTATATCTTAGGTAGGGACACTCTCAGGAATCAGAGGGATAGGAAAACAGAGTATGGCTTGCTGTTAAAATTTTATCCTGAACAAAGACAGGCATGAGTGTCTGTAGGAAAAGTAGAAACAAGAATAGCCCCAATTCCAACTTAAACTCAGGGCTGTGATTTGTGTGTGAACACAGACTCTGGAAGGAGACAGAGCCAACTCGGTATAGAACTACAGCAGTTCTTGGCTTTCCCGAAAACTACACAAGGAACACTGAATCTTAGTTCATCTCTAGTCTGTATGAGAATAGGCTCAATTATCACTCAATGGAAATTCAGAGTATGTTACAAATGTCATCCACATGTGTAGTCTTTGGCTAAAGTTAAGGTATAATGGATCCTGATGTCTAACTATAAGTGAAGAGTAAGTCAAACACCATTGTGTTTATGGGAAACACCACTGTGTTTACTATAAAGCAAAGCAAAGGTAACCTAGTCATGGAAGACCCACAGATACAAAACTATCTATACCAGGTGAAGAATTTAAAAATCACCAAATATTTGAGATAAAACAGACAGAGATAAAGAGAGAAAGTTTGGAGATAAAGTTTCATTATAATGCCATTAAAATATAGACAGAAATTGTATCAGATATGTGGATAATTTTAATAGTACACAAGAATTCAGGTTAAATGATGTGTGATAAGATGCTAACTGGGGGGCATGATTTTCCAGTATTTCTTTTCAAAATGTTCTTATTTTTCAAAAATGTTCTTATTTTTCCTGAAATAAAAGTATTATTTATAGTCAGTCATGTTATTTTTTAGTTAAAAATAAACTCCTTTAAAACAAGATGAACACCATACATATATAATGCAAGTAAAGTGAACAGAAATTGTGAAGTTAGTTATAGTAGTATTTTGTTTTGTTTTGCTTTTATTTATAGTAGTATTTTGAAAGGGAGAGTGTATTGTCCATGGAACAGTGGACTGTCTCTCCATATGCACACTTGCCACTCTACAGGAGGCTTTATAGCTTTTTGAGCCACTTTCCTAAGTCTCTGCATTGGAATTTTGAGGAAAACATTCTCTTTTAAAATAATTTGAATTCAAGTCTCTACAACTAGTATTCCTTTATTAATGTGGTAACCTAAGATAGATTTACCTGTAAAATATTATAATTTTTCATATATATTTAAAAAATATGTACTAAAATGTTCAGAGTTCTTACATTGAAAATAAAAGGCAAAGATAATATACTTACATTCATCTTTTAGTTTATGTTTACTTAACTTTATGTTCTAGTTTCTAGTTTCTGTCTACATAACTTTATGTTGAGATCATACAGTAATTTATCTGTGAAGTTTGTCTTAAATAAGTAAAACAAGTTTATAGAATATGTGTATCTCTACACATATTTTAAAATGCCAAAGTTCATAATATATGAATATCCATATCATATACATATAGTTTCTTACTACCCATATAAATATATCACAAAATATTAATTTGTATAAATGTATAAACATATTACAAAAAGAATCTTATAAATTATAATACTACAATATAAAATTAATATAAGCAAATATACTACATTGATCAAAAAAGGTCAAAACATAAATACCATTTGTGTAAATTTTAAAACCTTGTGATATTAGTACTACTTTATTATAGTGGTAAATGTATTTTTTCCTATTAGAACATTCTGAGTGAAAATAATACAGAATGTTGAAAGTGGAAGAAGTACATGTTCTAGACAAGCTTTATAAAATTCTAAATAAATACCACATAACAAATAACTTTAAAATTGTTACATGATCAGTATTCAACGGTACCTAGTATAATACAAAAACATATTTTCTTAAACTGTTATACTTTATTTGGCTCTAAAATATTTTATAGCCCTAATATGTGTATTAATTACAAATATCAAAATGCTTTTGAAAATGTAGTCTCAGTGACTTATTTCTAAGCTTATATGTTATGACAAGTAAAGATCACATTTTCTAACTCAGCTAACATACTATATATATATATATATATATATATATATATATACATATATATCACAAACTTAGTGAAATCTTTAAATAAAAACTACATCATGCAATTGCTGAATCATATTAATTATATAATCAACCAATCAATCTAGAAGGTATTGAACAAATGGTCCTCATCAATGCTTCTTAATATCCACGGCCTATTAAACAAGACCAAGTGAGTAAGTTAATCAAAATATTTAAATCTGGCATCCGAATAGGAGAAACATAAGAATATTAAATGATTTTGGGTACAGTCCCATCTGGGGTGCCAAAAAAAAGATTTTGGGTACATCTTTAGCAATATATTGTGTCCTCAGAAGTAAATTAATCTTAAGGGATTGTCATCTAGAGTTTGAATCACATGTATTATTTTCAGTAGATCACATAATTTCTTGATTGTTTTTACAAATATAAATTTAAAATCATCAATTTTCAAAAAACATCCAAATCTAGTATATATGGTCATTTCATTCTGTGAATATAGAGGTATCATGGATGGCAATGCCTCTCTCAAAAAAAGGTGATGAATTTTAAATGCTGTGAATTATAATATCACTTATAATATTCTATCAAACATTTAAATATGAAATTAATTCTTCTAAATTTTGTAAAAATTGTCTAGTATAAGAATATATTATTAATTTCATGAATTTAAAATAATATATAAATTATTAAATGCTAAATTTAAAACAATTAAATTATTATATTATATAAATTATTATATTATTTATCAATAAATATCAATAAATATTTACCATGCCCTTTCTACTTGCTTCATTTTTAGTGGTGATCAAACCAGACCTGAAGCCTACTGACGTAATGGAAAGTAGCAGTATCAGAGGAAGAGAGCTCAGTTAGTATACTCATTGGAGTCATTTCTGAGAAGGTGATAGTTCAGTTGACAAGTGAGCAAGAAAAGCCATGGAAAGAGTCACATGAAAAACCTTGTAGGCCAGAAATAAAGGGATACAAACAATCTCCATGACCAAGGGTTGAAGGGCCGACAGAAAAATAAATGGAAAGGTAAGCCAAGAACAAAACATACAGAATTTCTTGGGCCATGAGAGAGAGTCTAGTACCATCGCTGAGCTTAAGGTCTTAAGAGATATCACGTATTTTCACTTATCCTTTTTATGCTTCTACTATCTGAGAAGAACATGCCCTAGGTATCTGTTAATTCTGAGATGAGAGACACATGGTATAAGTATGAACCAATCCTCAGAATGATGCATAACTGTCCCAGTCACCCTGGAGATCTATGAACAAGAAACCATGAAATACATGGTTAGAGTTCTAAGCTACAGAACTTCAAAAAGTTGTTGCTGTACAGAAATATCTCACCAAAAATATCACTAAAAGGCATAAAAAACAGTAATTAATAAGTAATTACTAATAATATGTTCAAAATAAGAACATCTAGGTTAGAGTATAGAAGAAAAGAAAAAAAAAAGAAGACTAGGGCAAATCTTCTTTGAGAAGCCTGGTAAAAGAGAAAAACTAGCAGAACAATTTTTAGAAATCTTAAGGATGTAAGAGTAAAATAAAGCAAGTGAGCACTGATAGAAATCAAGATAACTTCTTTCAAAAAGGAAAATAGGACAATTGTGCAGAATGCCAATGGGCAACAGAGAGATGAGGACAGAGAACTGTTCATCTCTTAATTATGATCTCAGCAAATCTTAATTTACATAGGAAATAGATCGTTCAAATGTGTACAACTTGAAGCATATAAAAATATACGAAGGGGGATCCCTGGTGGCTCAGCGGTATAGCGCCTGCCTTCGGCCCGGGCATGATCCTGGAGTCCCAGGATCAAGTTCCAGATTGGCTCCCTGCATGGGGCCTGCTTCTCCCTCTGCCTGTGTCTCTGCCTCTCTTTTGGTGTCTCTAATGAATAAATAAATAAAATCTTAACAAAAAAAAATATATATGTATACATATATATATACATATATACATATATATATATGAAGGGGGACATATATATATATATATGAAGGGACTCATAATCTTGAGTAGATTTCTATGACATTTAAATCAAGAAAAAATAAAGCTTCACGGATATGTATTACACACACATACACATACATTTAGTAGGAATACATTAGTATAGGAAATATGATTTCATGATAATCCATCAGACTTAAGATCCAAAATAAAATGGGATAAAGATAAAGATTGTTGATTGGTGAAGCCAGGAAGAATATTCCACAGCTTAAGCTCTATTTGTGAGCAGAACGCAGTGGAGGATTTGCAAGTTTGCTTGGCAGAGTGCTGAGGTATTAACAGCTGAAAGAAAATTAATGACTTTACTTTCTTTTACTGAGTTTAGAGAACTTTTTTTCAAACTAAGAAATCTGGCCTGTAATAGATACTCAAAAATCTTCCATGAGATTCCCAGTGTATTATGGAATGACAGTGCATTTATTAAAAAGTATCCCACTAATCCAGGAATAGAACTACTAACAAAACATTAATTCTTCACTTACTCAGCATATTTTTATCATATACCTAACAATGCACAGGGCACTCTGCTAGGTAGTAGTGGTAAAATTGTGAACATATATGAGCATAATACTTGGCATCAATTAACCAAGCTAAAGTAGGAATAAAATAAAAATATAACTGTGAAAGTATTACAAAGATGGCTATGTAGTGTTAGGAAATATAATGTGACCCAGAAATTCCACTCCTATATATGTACCCATAAGAATTGATAGCAGGTGTTAAAAAATCAAACAACGAAGAAACAAAACCAAAAACTAAAAATCTCCTAATTTAAGCAAAACTATTTCAGTAGTGAAAAGATAGAGATACAGTAGTCCAAATGTTCACCAATTAATAAATGGATAAACAAAATGGATACCATTGGTGGTATATCAAACAGTGGATATTATTCAGTCATAAAATGAATGAAATACTGACACATGCTGCAACATGAATGAATCCTGACAATTTTATGCTAAGTGAAGGAAGCTGGACACAAAGCACCACACTTTTTTTTTTTTAAACACCACACTTTGTAAAAGATGTTCTAGATTATAACATATCCAGAATAAGCAAATTCATACATAGAAAGCCCTTTTATGGTTAATTTCATTAGGGTCATGAAATTATCTGGATCTAGATAGTGCTGATGGTTACAGAACATTATGATTTAGAAATGCAAAGAATTGTATACTTTAATTTTTTTAAAATGGTGAGTATTGTTACATATATTTTACCACAATACAAACCAGTGTAGATTCAGAAATCCCAATTTCTGTGTTCAAACCCTGGCTTTGCCATTAATTAGCTATAAGATCTTGGACAAATAATTATGTTTTTGTTTGTCTCATCTATAAAATGGGAGTAATTTAGTACTTACCTCAGATACTTGTCATAAGGATAGAGTTAATTCAGGCAAAGGCAATTTAAACAAATGCCTGCACATAGTCATCATCCAATAAAAGGCTAGACACTACTGTAAATACTTTGGTATATTCCCAAGAAGAGTAAATGTTTAAAAATCAATGCGGGAGGTAAGAGAACTACAGCCGATTCTAAAGCTAAACTAAACTAACCAAAAATGTATGTATAGGACACTATGAAGAAAATGAAAAGTAACTTGCAGAATAGGGACAAAATATTGATAAGTACTCATTATCTAGAATATATTTAAAAAACAAAAAATGCGCACAACTCAAAAACAAACAAAAACAATTCAAAAACACTGTTTTGTCAAACCAAAGGGAGAAGATTGAAGAAAAGAGTATTCTTCAAGAAGAAAAAAAAAGTGTGTTTCAAGAAGAAAAGAGTGCTTTTTATTTTTCAACTTCAATTTGTAATTGACAAATGCAAATTGTGTATATTTAAGTTATACATCTTGATGTTTTGATTTATGTATACATTGTTAAATGATCACCACAATCAAGTTAGTTAACACATACATTATCTCTTTAGTTACCATTTTATTTTCCTTTTATTTTGTAATGAGGACACTTAAGACCTACTCTCTTAGTAACTTTCAAGTATACAAATCAATACAGTATTGTTAACTATTAGTCACTGTACTGTACATTTATTAGATCTCCAGAAAATATTTAAAATTTAAATTTAAAATTGGGACTTAAATTTAAATCTGGCTGATTTAACAGCAAAATGAAAAGGGTGCTTTACTAGATGCTACTAAAATCTCTTGTAAGTTAAAAGTTGAAAAATATCCATTTTATTTGGCAAGATATAAACCATTTGACTGCCGTGTTGGTGGAGGAAGTCCAATTAAGTGGTTTAATGAGTAAGAGATAGGCAAAGAAAGAAGACAGAGATTTTAGACAGTCATTTAAATATGTTTTTCCATGACCAAGAGAAGATTTAGAGGGATATACTATGTGTATATGGAGATAGGCAAAGTGTATTCCTTTTTTGTTTGCTTGTATTATATAATAGTGGTGATTTGAGCACGATTAAAAGCTGTTAGGACCAAACTATTTGTGAAAAGTCAGTTTAAAAAAAGAGAAAATGTATTAATAAAAAAGAAAGTTTCAAAGAAAGAGCAAGAGGATCTCACCCTTTGGGGAGATTAGACAGTAAGAAAAGAAGGCCCTCTAATTCTAACAGAAGGAAAGAGTGCAGGTGGGGGTAGATGTAGGCATTCGATGGTTTGGCTGCAAAGAAGAGGGCAAAATTGATGAATAATGATTTTCATTTCTTTCTAAGGTTGGGCCTGGGTGGCAAGTAGAAGAATTTAGAGGGTGAAGAAAAGTGGAAAAAAAAATATGTATATTGCAGAGAGTGACCTGAATTAAACTAATAAGATGGTGTGATATATGGATAGTTTGCTGGATCCATTTTAGATTTGAACTCATGAATTTATTGCAAGACAATATACTTTATTCTGAAATAATACAGTTTTATGTACTGCCCAATTGAAGGTACAGAAAAAGTCGACAGAATTTTGAGATAGATCTGTGACTTATACATAACTTGTCAAGGAGTCTTAGGGGAATGTTCTTAAAATGATCAACCACATAATCCAAGGCATAAAGAGAAATTAGAATAAACGGAAGGTTGATGGATTGGTAGGGAGTGTTAGGGTCAATGAACTATGAAAAGAGAATATTTGTACAATAGCCACTTGAGTAATAAAGGGTAGAATGCATCACAGGCTACTTGAAGTTTAAACATCTGTTCTCATAACACAATAGAAGCAATCTAAAGATAAATTAAGTGATCAAGTTCTTAACAGAATGAGTCACAGTTCTTGCCTTTGCTTTACTCTCATGTAATTTTCTCCTAGATTAATTATATTGTGTTCCTTTATTTTTTCTGTAACTGGACAGATTTTAAATACAAAGTAGAAAAAATACAAATAATTGGTGAATAATAGAGCATTGAGTCATCTACATAGATTTAGCAAACATGTAATAAGATAAATGTATTAATGCAATTAGTTATGTTTTCCTCCCCAAAGTTATTTCAATAGAGTATCCAAAGTTTTAATACCTCTTTCTAAACTTAATAGTTACTAACTTCCATCTCTTAAAATTAATTAAAAATTAAACATTTTGAGATAACAATATAAACTATTTTGGTTAAATATAATTATCAACAATACAAAATTTATTTTCATGTGTCTATTTATTGGTCTCCTAGATTTGAACACTGAGGCTACCTCACATGTGGAGGACTTTCTCACACATCCCAGTGATACAATGCTGACACATTATTATGTTCCTTTGAGTCATATCTTTTTTAGAGAGTCAGGACTATAATTTGACTATTCATCATTTATAGAACTAGAAATTTAAAAATTTCCAGTAGTGATATATGTGTCTAAGCTATCATTATTTCTGAAAAATATATTTTATTCGTATTTTACAGATCAGTGACTTACTCTTGCTACGTGATGTTTCACTTATACTGGTAATGTATACTGGTATTTAAATATATATTTCATATGGAAAATTTTTTAAAATTCCATTTCAAACTGCATATGTGGATATAGATATAGATAGATATAGATATAGATATAGATAGATATAATTTAATACACATACACCCAAACCTGTATGTATAGATGCCAGATGTTTTAAATATACAGAAGATAAAAATGAAGAGATCCCTAAAACTAAATCCGTCAAACCAAGAAAATAAATATAAACAGCTTATTTTAATGAAGTCTATTGTTTAAGAGAGTTTTCTAAAATTTCCCTATCCTATTTAAAGAGAGAACCTAGGGTGACTTCTTACCAGTTTATTAAATAGTATTTTCATATGTTGGCAGAGAAAATTATGTAGGCTCAAAACCAATGAAATCTATGAGTATCAGAGATGCCTTTTTTTTTTTCTGCTTTGACCATGAATATGGTCAAAAAGGATGAATGGTAAAGAATAAATTTACTCTTAAGCTGTGAAAAAATACTATGTACAGGCTCATTTTTCTTCTGGTGTATTGCTTCATAATTAGATTTAATAATAAAATGTTAGTAAATGCATTCTTAGTGAAAAGAGATTACCTCCTTTTAAAGACTCCAATGACAGAATGTATTTATGATTCCTTAAAATCCTCAGCTATCAAAAAATCTGTAGCTAGCCATTTGATTTAAAGATAAAAGACATTCTTAAGAGAAGTCAGAAAATGCCAGGGATAATCTGAATAGTTCCAAAGCACTGTGTATGAAAGAATAGAAATGTTTCTCCTGAGAGTAAGATTCAAAATTCATGCAGCAATTAGTAAGTCCAATTTATCTGGAAAATTGAAAGATAATATTTAAGTGTTTATATTGCTTTTAAAAATGCTCTGTATTCATTTCTGCTTTGTCTATAAAATATACTATACAAGTACATAATCAGGTCTGTAGAAAACATGGGAAATAATATTATACACAGTTTGCCAGCCTTTTTCTTTTCTTAAGTTCTAACAAATACCTTTAAATAATCAGACTTAGACTTGAATTGATGTGTGTGTCTGTGTTTGTGCATCCATGCACATTGTTACATGGTTTAAGTTACTAGTATTGTGGATGTAATATCCAAAAATAAAATATCTATTTTCACTATATTACTTTCATTAAAAAGTAAGATAAAATTCTTTGATTTCCCATAATTGAGGTAATATTTAGAGTAAAAAAAAACAAATTTTTTTAGTTGGGGGAAAATGATGATTTAAATATTTCAATAGTTTTAAGTTTTTTTTCATTCTGTATATTTACATTTGTATTCATTTAGTCTTTAAATATAATACACTATCTATGTGCCATATACTGAGGTTAAAGTCAAAAAAGTATTATATCCTTTACAGGTATTACATACTAACTATATTGACATTTATTATATAGCATAATGATGCTTAACCATTTTATCTAATATTATTTGAACTGTAACAATTGGTAAAGATCCTTGAATATGGTATATATTATGCTGTTGTATTTTTAAGTATGTGCATGGATTTTTAAAAGAATTTAAAATGCATCATTTAAACAACTTTTTAATGTAAGTATTGTGGAGATATTTTTAATATTAAAATAACATGTATAGGGCCAATAATCTACTTTCTGCATGTATACATTTGCCTATTCCAGACATTACATTTAAATGGAATCATACTATATATATATAATCTTTGTGTCTTTCTTCTTTCCCTTAGCATAATGGTTTCAAGATCCATCCATGTTGCAGCTCTAATGATTTTTTCATTTCAATTATTAAACTTTGCATCTACAGACTTCCTATTGTGTCTTTTTTTATAATATCTGCTTTTTATAGATATTCTCTATTGGATGAGAAATTGTCATCATGACTTCCTTTAATTGCTGAATCCTAGTTTCCTTGTTTCCATGTTTAACAATAGCCACTTGAAAGTCTTCGTCAGCTAAATCCACCATTTGAGCCCTTTCAAAGGTAGTTTCTATCGTTCCCTTTTTTGTTATTTGTCTAACTGTGTATGGGTCAGATTTTCCTGTTCCTCTGTGTCTCTCATAATTTTGTTGTTGCAAACTGAACATTTTAGATAATATGCTTGTAGTACCTCAATACAGATCCCATCCCTTCACCTGCTGGTAATCAAATCATTGGTGTTTGCTTGGTGATTTGTTTAATGACTTGTCTATTATCTCTATGAAGTATATTTTTTCTGCAATTATTTTCCTGCTCATATCATTTATCATTTTTCCCCTTGCTTTTAACTTTTAGCCAAGGTACTTAAAGATAATGCCCCTGGGGTAGGTAGTGCTGGTGAGGTATGAGCCATTTACTTGTGAAACGTTCTGCATAAGTCCCCTTAGCAGTTTGATTTTTACACTTTCACTATTGGGTGTGCCTGCTGCTTGGAGCCTGCAAACATTGCTCAGAGAGTTTTTGTACTTTTGATTCACATTCAACAGGAGACTATTAGCTCAGAGATTACCTCTTTGATTGCTCCTTGGAGAGTGCCAATACCTTGGGCACATGCAATCTTCCAGGCTGCTGGGGATAAGGAATAAGTGTTATTTTATTTTAAAGTTTGACTCCTTTAGGAGTCACCCTCTGGGTTAGGGTAGCTAATTATTCACTTAGTGTTAATTTAAGAAGTTGTGTTTAAGCCCTTTGTGCTACAGAGTCTTCTGCCCTGTGTTGATGGGTCTGCTCTGGTTTGAGAAATGTTTTCCATTCTGCCCCAGGTTCTGTTGTGATTGTTCTGAATGGGGGCAACCTAACACATGTACACAACCTTCTCAAACATAAAATTGATCAGGATTGCAGGAAGATGCTCCTGGACTCTCATGGATTCTACTAAACTTTTGGCTGCTCTGTTGTTTTACTTATATTAAAGACCAACTAGCCTCTTAATTGCCATCCACCGTGACCTCCATTATTTTTTTATAATACCCTTAGGCATGAAATTCTCATTCACTGTTCCAAATAAAGTCAGTACCCTCAGGAAAAGCTGCAGAGTCCTTTGGCTACTGCACCAGTGCTGACGGCATAATCTGTACTTCTCAGAGTGGGTGGGGGTTGGGGTGGGGAGGGTAGCCCCTGATCATTTTAGTTTGCCACTTCCAGCATGGAACCTTCCTTCACCCTTCCAGTGAGCTGGGGCATGGTCAGTCAAGGTCCCATATTTCTGCCATCTGTCAGGAAGATCCCTGCCATCCTTAAGGGAAAATTTATTGTTAGCAGGGATTAGATAGAAGAAAGGTGATCTGTTCTCTCTGCCTACCTGCCTGGAATAGAGATTTGATAGCACCAGACTGGATACTGTGATAAGAAACAAAGGCAGCCTGCCTCTCCAGAGGTGAAATCATTTCCCTTCACTAGGAACTGGGAACAGAGTAAGTCCACATATTCTTGGCTATACCTGTCTGGAATAGAGCACATAGGGTAGGACTTCTGTTATGCAGAATTGGGTGGCAGTGGTGGTGGTAGATGGAACAGGTTATGGTTTAAAGTCCATAAATTCTTGCTGTTCCTATCAAGATTTATTATGCTTTTAGGACAATTTCCAGAGACTTTAAATGATTGTTTTATTATAATTTTCATCAGTTTAATTGTTTTTGTGGAGAGAGACACCACTTAGCTACCTATCCTGTCACTGCAGAGTACCAGTTGTTTTGCTTTTTGTATTTTTAATTTCAAATACCAATCATTCAGTCCTGTCCCCAGCTTCATTTTCCATGATTTTTCCTCTTGCTTGATTTGCTCCAGACATGCTAAACTTCCTAGTTTTATAAACTTCTTATTTTCAGCTCCTTCTTTCTTCTTGGTTTTCCATGTGCTCTTTCTCTGACTGGAATGATCTTTGTCCACCCTCTGTGCTTCACCATATTAACTTCTATTTGTCCTTCAGATCTCTCCTTAAACAACATTCTTTGGCCCAGGCTAGGTAAATCACTACCCTTATAGACTGTGCTTCATGTTTGCGACTATTTTTATGTTAGCCCTAATTCATCTTTTGTGTTAGTATATTTACTTGTCTTCCGGGAAGACTGATAGCACCTTTAAGGTAAGAACAATTTTTTTGTTGTTGTTCTTGTTCCCTACTGTATTCCCATAATCCTAGTCTTGATTAATTGCCAAAACTAGTAGGTACATAATAAATATATGGATACTTGGACTAATATATGAGTCACCATAACCAAAAATTTATATATAAAGAGATGAACAATTGTCTTCCATTCTCTATCCAAGTTTTGTTATTAGAAGGATTAAACTGAAGATCTTACCGTAAAAGTCATGTCCCTATTACAGAGAATCCCTCCTCTGGAGTCGAGGTGTAGAGTGGAACTCTATTTTCAAAGTCTCTATCTTAATCTTCCTGAAAATGCAGATAATTTACCAGATTATCAGAGTTACCCCGTGGCCTAAGAGCTTCCATCATTTTGAAAATCAGTATCGTTCCTATTGGTATTTAAGTTTGGATGAACAATCTTTATTTAGGTGGCCCTAATTAAAGATGAGACTGGCCAGGTCAGAAGTGTCCTTCTCAGAGTCTCTCACTGACCCAAGGTCTGTCCATTAATTTCACAACTACACGATCCTCCATTTAAAGAATTATTCTTTTGGATCTTGCTTACTACAGTACCTCAGGGCATTGCTATATTTGTTAAATTAACTTTAGATATCTCTTCAAATCTTAAGACATGTTGAGTTATGATAAATTTTTTAAATGATGAATTTCACCATTCATTATCTATTTCATCTGAACACTGCTCCTTCTTTTGTAATTTTAAAATTAAGATTTGTAAGAAACAAGGAAATATCAAATAAAAATATTTTGTTGGCTTTATCTTTATCATTGTATAAATTCACTTAAAAACACTTTTTCTCAATGTTATTAGTTTCTACATTATGAGAAGGAATATAACTTCTAGGTTCAAAAGTGCCATAATTTTTACAGCATTAAAAGAGATTTTTACAATTTGAGTCAGATTAATTATGAAATTAATAAACTACATAATTTATTTGGTCAATTAATTGGGGTAATATATTAAAAATGTTGATGTAATATGGAGATAACTGCATTAAATATTTTGGCATCAAAGAAGAACAAGCCCATAATTTGGACTTCAGTGAGTTAAAGATGACATATAGCTGTTGACATCTGCTATGTTTTAAAATTTATGCAGGTAGGAAGTTAGAAGTAGAATATGTAGAAATGCATGCAATTAATATGGAAAGAATAGAGTCACAGAGGAATATGCAGCTTGGTATATTAAAACAACTAAAAGTAGTTCAGGATGGCTACAGCAAACAGTAAGGGTGGGTGAAAGATATTTTAAGATGCTTAAAACCCCATCTTTTTAGCACTCAAACTGTCATAGAAACCAAGATATATCAGCTAGCATTGCAAAGAAATATGCAGAATATGAGTTTGAGCCAGACCTTCTGCCTTAAAGTACTGGTGGAGAATTTTGTCATGGTTATTACAGAGGATGTCAAGATTTCATTCTTGAACATGGAAAATAGTATAACTGATTTACATTGTTCAAGTTTCTCTTAAATATGCAGAGAGGTTGTCATCTACAGTCGTACTGTGACTGAGCCACATTTAATCTGCTGGAAGTAAATTGAAATAAATGGAATATATATGACACTCTGAAGAGTGGAATGCATAAATGTGCAATGAAAATATGTGGTTAAACTGCATAATAAGACATCATAAGGGAAAAAGCCATAAGAAAAGTAGTTAGTATGAAGATCTGACAATTTCTCTAGTATAATTACTTTATATATTACATTTCTTTTTGTATAATTAATAATGCTAAGAGGTACTAACTGACAAAGACAGTAAGAAATTGAACCATGAGTTAGGAGATGTGGGCTCCAATAACAGCTCTTTCAAAACAATTTTGTCACTTCAGACAAGTCTCTAATATCTAGAGTTTAACCATTAATATTGTAAATTTTGTAAAGTGTGATTCTCAGTAGCTTACATTATAATCTAGCAAAAATCTACTTGTTGATATTTGAAACATATATATACCTCTTAAGTGAATAAAGCAAGATATGTAACAGTATTTTGTAATAAATATTGTCATTATTATTAGTTTAGATTATATCAACATTTCTTTAATATGATTAGTAACGTCTTAAAGGAAAACATTCTTAAAGACCAAATTACTGATTTAAGTATTTATAATGTTATCAAAATTCTACAATGTCACTTAAAATGTACAAAACTGAAATTAGGCATACATTTCTCAAGCTTAGTCAACGATAATATAAAATAAAATTACAAATTAAATATAAATCTAATAAATGCTTACAACACCCGTGTGAGTATTCACCAATGGTACAGTTTCTTTAAATTTTAACAGGTTGAAATTTTATATAGTATAAATATATCTCAATTCTTTCACTATTCTTTTCAAAGCAAGTTATGATACATTTCTTCAACAGAACAAGCAGGGACACTTTTGATCTTTGCCTAACATAAACTAGACATTTATAGATTAAATTTCCTTTTTTAAAATATTTTATTTGAGAAAGAAAGAGCAAGAGAGCATGAGCAGGGTGTGGGGTTGAGCCCAGGCAAGGACAGAGGGAGAAGTAGATTCCTTGCCAAGCAGGGAACCCCATGCAGGGCCCAATCCTAGGATCCTGGGATCATGACCTGAGTGGGCTCGATCCCAGGACCTGAGTCGAAGGCAGACACTTAGCTGCCTGAGTCACTCAGGTGCCCCAGATTAAATCTCCCTTTATCTTTTTCCAGAGTCAATAAAATTAATATAGTTTTTTTTTGTTTTTGTTTCTTTTGCTAAAGTTGGTAATCAGAAACAAATTCTAATGAATATACTGACACTGAGTAAACCGGGTATAAGGTGGATGCCCTGAAGATTTCAGCTGTTTATTCTCCCTTTCCTCTCTTAATTTATCTCTCTCTCCTAAACACAAACACATTTTATTGTTTATATTAGATACAAAATAAAAACCTAAGTATAAAGGAGATAATATAGAACTAATTAACCCTGAAATATATAGGTTCCCAAGAGTCTACAGATTCCTTTTTGAGAAAAAACCTGAACTTTTGAAATAACCAACTTTATACTTTGCTTACTACATCACTATTTGCAGCTAATCAAATATAACTAAAGTCTATAAAATTAATTGGCCTCTAATAAAGTCTCTCATCATGGATATTTATGAGACTACGTGAAACTCCAATGAGTAAGCAGTGTGAAAAAATATCACTAAATTTTAGAACCTCTCTTTGAAGACAGAACAGTATAGGTTTATATAATTAAAATCAAATGCAGCTTTCTAGTAGACATTTCATGTTAGTCTCAGGCAACTAAAAGAAGTGGCATTTGTCCAATTTAGCAAAGAAGAGAATTGAGAAACTTCAGTAGGAAAAAAATTAAAGAGTAATATGATAGTGCTGTATACTACATTTGTGTAATTGTGTGATCTTGGTTAGATGATTTACATCCTCTTGCCTAAAGTCTTCACCTGTATAGTCATGATAATGGTATGCACATCTAAGGTTACTATGAAGTTTAAATTAAGGCAATGTTTGTAAATTGTTTAGAAATTATAATAAACTCTTCTATTTAGGTCCCCTTGTTGATACTGGAATACTGCAATACAAATTTTTCATTTTCTGAACTAGTAATCGTACATGAAATGATTTATATGTATGAAATAAAGGGGTATGATATGCAGACTTTGATGAATGAATGAACTACCACATCTAACTGGTTAGTTACGGTGAGTGATGGGCCATTTTGGCAAGAATCACTATATGGTAAAGAGTAAGACAGGAAAAATTACTGAAATATTTCTAATGATCACAAAAAAGAAACTTGTAAAACCCTGGAGCTACATTTCCCTTTCAATTATCAAGATTAGTTCATAATACATATATAATTCATTATATTTCTATATATTGGGAAACATTTATTTTGTATCAAAGTTCAATTTACGTAGGTCATTAATAGTTTAGAATTGAATTTTCAAGACTGACAATGTGAATACTGTCTTTTATAAAAGATTTTAGCTATTTTTTACTCATATTCTTTTAATTCCTTTCTGTTACATTTTCTACAAATAGTATTGTATAGAGATGATTACCATAAAAAGCTATATGATCCTTTTAAAATATTACAATATTATATCCAATATTATTATAGCATAGCATAGTATTCTGGATAGGCACATCAATACAGTAATCAATAATACTGGAAGTAATTTTCATCCATTTTGTATTAATATTTCACTGTATCCCTTGCCAGAAGAAATCATCCACAACAACATCATTATGCTTTTGCTGAAAACATATCAGATTTTGGTATCTGAATTCCTGGATTTGAACTCCAGGTCTGATGTATACTGATTTTGTGATCTTACTCAAATTACTAGTTCATGATTTTTCATTTGTAGAACAAAAGCTAATGCCGTTATGTGTGTGTGTATGTGTGTGTGTGTGTGTGTGAAAGAGAGAGAGAGAGAGAGGACAAGAGTGTATAAGTGAAGCAATGTGCATGAAGCACTGGGTGGCTCAGTGGTTGAGAGTCAGCCTTTGGCTCAGGTCATGATCCCCTGGGACCAAATCCCAGCATCTGGCTCCCGGCAGGGAGCCTGGTTCTCCCTTTGCTTATGTCTCTGCCTCTCTCTCTGTGTCTCTCATGAATATATAAATAAAATATTTTAAAAACAGAAACTTTAAAAAATAATTCAAAATAATTTTGTTTATTATTAATATAATAACCATATTCATATTCATAATCTTGAATTCCTCCAAAAAGAAAATCAAACCATAGATTAAAAGTTCCCAATATTATTGGTTTTGACAATGGTAAATAGCGTCAATTTCTACACAAATCCATTCAAAGTGATTAATAATGCACAAGGATAGGAAATGTCTGAATGATAACAGCACAACTGAGATGAACAGACCTACAGAAATGTAGGTACTAGGAGGCTGTGATGGGGGGTCAGTCAGTACATGATTTTTGAAATAAAAGTACAAGGATTTTATTAATATTCCTGACAAAAAAATTCTTGGAAGAATTACAGAATTGCAACATGCTGCCATGTTCTTCTTATAATAGGTCAAAAAAGAACTGAGGATATCATTGACTTACTAAAATTGTACTTTCCTCAAAACTGTAGGAACAGGTCTTTTCTGTAGAATATCCACTTGAAATTCCTGATGGTAGTTCCCTAAAGCATTTAAAAATAAGTAATAAAAAGACATATTCTCCTCACAGAATTATTCACTAATAATTAGTGAATTAATTCCTAATATTTTCCTCATTAATAAATAATGAGGAAAATATTTACCATATTCATGTTAAATGGTAGAAAATGATTGTGTTTGGTTGCCTTTGAAGATTTTGAAATGTAATTATATTTACATGAAAATTAAATAATTTATACACCATTTTTATTGATTCTGTTTTATTTAATGGCAGTAGCAGGAGAAGATGTTAAATATAAATTATGAATTAGATAAATTTAGGATATTTATTTGTATTAAAGTGACTATTTCATTTGTGTAAGTCTTTCTTGTTAATCTTCTTCATGCATGTTACATATATCATTGAGTTATTATTTTACAGTAGGAACATTTCCCTTCATGTCCTATGCTTAGTATGTGCTTTTGTTCTCCTCCTATTCTGCACTGGAGGGTCAGCAACAGATGGGAAGTTTATAGATATTTCAGAGTTAGGTATATTTCAAAACTCATAATCTGATCCAGATCTTAATGGTTTTCTTTTTTTTTTTTTTTAAGATTCTATTTATTTATTCATGAGAGACACAGAGAGAGAGAGAGAGGCAGAGACACAGGCAGAGAGAGAAGCAGGCTCCCTGCAGGGAGCCCGACATGGGACTCGATCCTAGGTCTCCAGGATCATGCACTGGGCCGAAGGCAGCACTAAACCACTGATCCACTGGGCTGTCCAGATCTTCTTATTATTTTTTTTAACCAAGAATCACTTCATTTCATTTTCTGTTTTCCTTTGGTCTAATTTTTAACATAATTGCATTTTACAGTTATTTATAACAATTCACATCTATAGTTTCTGATCTTCTGACAGAACTATTTCAGGAGCTTCCATCCACAGTATATTATATTTCTACTTATCAACTAAGGAAATCCAAGAATCATTCTTCTGTTGTTAGGTGTCATATTTATGGTTCTATACCTGGTTGATTCTTTCAACATAGATGGAGGATATTTCTCAAAGTTCTGTCTGTGATTACCTAATCTTGCTTGGACAAAGGATGAGTAAATCAGGTGTCAGCTTGTATTTTAGGGGTTGCTTTTACAAAATATTGACTGCTGCTTCTCTAACACCCTTTGTAAAGAGAACCAAGTGCAATAGCAAAGTTATAGGATCAGATGTAAAGTATGTTTTAGGTTAAAGTTTTTAAAAAATTAAATATCTCAATCAGCAAAACTCCTATGGATAGTTTAATTTAAATGTTTAAGTGGGCTATCTACACAATGGCTCTACACCATTACTAAAAATAACTTTATGTGCAAAATTACTATGTATTTTATAACAGCCTTGCTGAGATCTTATACCACTTTACCTAAAGTATTCAATTTGGGGTTTTTCAGTATATTCAGACATCTGTACAATCATCATCATAAATCTAATTTTAGAACATTTTTGTCATCATTTTGTCATCTTCAGCCTCCTCCGATTTAAGCAACCATGAATCTAGTTTTTCATCATTGTAGACTTTCCTTTTCCAGATACATCATATGAATGGTAACAAACAATAGATGGTCTTTGTGACTCTCTTTTTCTTTTTGATTTTTTTAAGATTTTATTTATTTATTCATGAGAGACACACAGAGAGAGGAAGAGACATAGGCAGAGAGTTAAACAGGCTCCTCACAGGGAGCCTGACACGGTACTCCATCCCCCGAGTGGGATCATGTCCTGAACCAGAGGCAGATGTTCAACCGCTGAGTCACCTAATCATCCCTCTCTTTTCTTTTATATATTTTTTCAATATATGGCCTTCCTTGGTGTCAGTTTCTATTCTCTGCTTTTCCCCCTATAATTAGATATGCTTTCCTGTTTCTGTGCATGTCTTATATTTTTGTTAACTGGACATTTTAGATAATATATTGTAACAACTCTAAATAATGACTGACACTCCTCCCAACTTAGGCATTTTTATCTTTATTTTTTCTTTGCCTGCTTCTTTAATGACTTGGATGAATTATTTTAGTGAAGTCTATTTCCCTTACATTGTGAAGCCTTTGATGTTGCTCTTCAGAGGTTGTAAACTTGGGCTTTTACACAGTCTCCCTGACATAGTTTCACTAGCTATGACTACAATTTTAGCTCAACTTGTTTGACTCCTTTTTTTTTTTTAATCTCTCAATTCAGTTTTTGAATGATCTACCACTATCGGAATCACATCCATGAATTATCCTCTACTAAGTGGTAGGTGATGATCTGTTGTTTCAACCACACTCTGGGGAACATAAAGTGTTCCGCATTCTGATCCAACTAAAGTGTTTCCTTTCAGCTGCTGAGTGCTATCAGGCCTGAGGTTTTCTCCGACCTCAGAAGGGCCCTTCTTAGCTATCACTTTTACTTTTCTCTCTATTCAACTTTGACCTGGTCTTCAATTTTATCTCCTATCAATTTCTCCCAACCCAAATCTCCAATGTTTTCCACATACCTTTATGCAAGAACTTCCCCCAAAAGTCATTCCCTTCTAACAAAAATGTTTATGGCTCTCTTGTTATAGACTACTTCTGCACCTAGTTAGAGCCTCTGACTTCTGCATAGGTGACGGGGATGGAGACAGAGGCTTGTTCTTCCTGGATTATTATCCCAGGTCTACAAGAAAAATGGTGAATGGTTTAGTAGCCACTAGTTTTCTTCCATTTGGATTGGAACCTCTATGCTATGAGCACATTGTGGTTTGAGAGGTGGAGATCCAGTATTCTCAGTCTGCTTCATCTGGGGAAGAACTTTCATCTTATGAATGGAGGCTGAGCAGGATAAGAGAGCTCCCTACATGTAATATGAATATCTGTGTGGAATAAAGCTTCTGGCATAGTAGCTGCAGAGACCAGAGTAATTGGTGGCCTGCCCCACCAAAGATGAAATTGTAGCTTTGTAATGGGAATTACGGGAAAAAGGAGCCTTTATTTATTCTGGTGACTTTCTATCACAGGTAACTAGATTGAGAGAGAAGAGGAGGGAATAATTATGCTCAACTGCCAAGACTCGCCTTTTTATAGAGTTGAAAAAGTTTTCTCCCTTTGCTATACACCTTTAAGACAATTTTAGGGGACTTATTTGTTTAATAAAGAATTCACACTGCCATTATGAAAGTCTCTACTTAGACAGTGTGTCTTATTACTTGGCCAGTTTTTATTTCCAATAGTTATATTTTAGTAACATACCTATCAGAATGATTATTACTAAAAAGATAAGAAATAACATGCATTGCAATAATATAGAGAAAAGGGAGTCTTTCTGCTCTGCTGATGGGAATGCAAATTGGTGCCACCACAATGGAAGACAGTATGGAGGTTCCTCAAAAAAATTAAAAATACAACCACCATATGATCCAACAATTCTACTCTTAGGTATTTATCTAAAGAAAATGAAAACACTAATTTGAAAAAATGCACCCCATGTTCATTGAAGCATTATTAATAATAGCCAAGGCACAGAAGCAACCTAAGTGTCCACTGATTTATGAATAGATCAAGATGTAGTGTGTGTGTGTGTGTGTGTGTGTGTGTGTGTGTGTATTATATATCAAAATATCATTTGGCCATAAAAAAGAAGGAAATCTTGCCATTTGCAACAACATGGATGGACCTTGAGGGCATTATGGTAAGTGAAATAAGACAGAGAATGACAACTACATAATGAATTTAGACATGGAATAAAACAAAACAAAAAAATCCAAAAAAAACAAAAAACATCTTACAGAACAGATTGATGGTTGTAAGAGGCAGGGGGTAGGAGGTTGGAGAAATGGGTAAATGTTTTTGTTTTTTGGGTCTTTTTAATTTAAGTAAACTGAATAAACTTATTTTAAAAATACTTTTGAGCCAATGCAGATAAGTTCACTCCTTATCATTGTTACAGTTTTTCTTCCTCTGTGCCTTGAATTCTGCTGAGAGGAGTCTATTTAAGCCTCGCTCTGATGAATAGCAATAGGTAGGGATTGCAATATAAGATAGATGAAGCTCACCCCTAGGAAGGTTGACTATTTCCCGATTAACTTTAGTCATGAGTTACAGCAAAGCAACTAAAAAGAAGATCAATGGGGGATCATTACTGTTATATATATATATTTCTGTCTTCTTAAGACACATGACCATATTGTGAAACTGTCTTTCTTGTGAACAGTGGTGTTTATTAGGAGAAGAGATCACTGTGGCAATATTTCTCTCTCTTTATACAGATTATTATATCTTCTTTTTCTCTAATAGAGTTCCATTGTTAATAGAATTTGACCAAGTGAGTTTGCCTGAGAGAGCTTAAAATTTACTCTACCTGCAAATTAAATTAGCACATAAATCATTCTTTAAAAATCTACGAGAACTATCTCCTTAAATAATTTATTTATTCATATTACTCTTATCCAAAAAATTCATGCTGTTCCATAATGAATATATTCATAGCTTAATTTCCACATTAATTATCAGAACTTATTTCCTCTGTAATATCTATCTTGTGCTATAGTAATACTGAAATATTCAGTATCCAAATACATGTGTTTCATTATTCCTATACATATGGTCTTTAGATATATGGGTGTCTAATCAAAATGATTTGGCTTATGAAATTTCCATTATTTTAGCATAAAAATAACATAAATACTTAGAAATAATGTCATAAAAATGTTATAAATTACACTGATGCCTACACTTTTATTAAATGTTCTACCTGCTAAAATATTCCCTTGTCTTCCTGTTGAACAGTGCTTAGAATTTGATATAAGTTTATCATATATGTAGAATCATGTCAGAATATTACACATGGGGCTGCTAAAAGGCAGACATAAACTTGCTGCAACAGCAGCTCAAAACATACTAGAAAACTAACATGTAAAAAAGAAAAGTTGGCAAATAGAATGTTCTGATCCTATTCATTTTGTAAAAAAAAGATATGCAGTGGAAGGTATAATCCAAGTTCAATGTTTTTCTCTGCAATTTAACTATTTTTCAAACCTGTAGCCAACTTTAATTTATTCATGCTTTGAAGATAATAGTAACATGGATAATTGTAATCCGGGTATTAAGCAAAATGAGGTTATATATCATTCACAGTTACAAGTCACATACAATTGCTGATTGCAGAAGATCCTACTACCTCAGTTTATTTGTCTTATCCCCACATCTACCACTTTGCATTTTGTAACTTTCTCATAGTTTTTGTCTATTGTTCTCCTGAACTATGTTTTAAGGATGAGAAAATAACTGTTTTTCTTTTGCTTCCTTTTATGTCTTCTAAGTTACATTTTACCAGCATTCAGTATTTTTCTAAAGTCAGAGATGGTAGATTCAATGCCCCTTTCTCCCCCAACAAAGGAATTTGAGGTAGTAGGGTGTATGGGTATTTAAGGTTTGTTAAATTTGAAAATCTGTGCTAAATTTTTTTTACTGTTGCTCCTTCTAGTGTTTGTTTTATCTCGTAATCTCAGAGCCATTAATGGGACTCTTTTTGTTGTTGTTGTTGTAAATTTTCAAGAGAGCTAAATAATACAGAATTTATTTAACAATAGAATTAAGTTCTGAAGAATATACAGAGAATAATACTTCCCTAGACATAACTGAAACTATGCCCCATCAAAATAATTCTCTTTTCATTTTTATTTCCCATAAGATATCTTTTATTCCTCCCAATCCAGTGAGAAGAAAGGGCTTTCAAATGCATAAGCAGAAGTGTGTGTGATACATAAAATTATTTTTATTTTGTTTAACCTAATTTTCTACAGTTCATGAAATGGTACTAACCTATACTTATTATAGCTAACACTGAGGGTTTACTATGTGCCTATGTATGTACTGAGCACTATGAATAGATTATTTCATTGATTCTTCACACTAGTGTTATATTGTAATGATTAGTATTATTCTCACTTTGCTGGCAATGAAATAAAAAAGTACAGACAGTACAGAAAATGACCTCCCAAGTTTACATGATAAATATTACAATGTGTAGGGAGAGATATATATCAAGAAAATTGGGTCATCAAAAAATGTTTGTTGAATAAAGAAAAGACTTATTTTGTGACATTACTCTATTTTTGATGTCTTATGATATGCTACAGAACAAAATCAGAGCAACCAAGAGCATTTCATTTGGGTGTAGGCTTCAACATAGGTTTTTATCAATAATTACAATTATATCCTTGGTGAATCAATCTGCCTAACAGAAGCTCAGTGGTTACTAGAAAAAATGGCCCCCAACAGTATTTTCTTTCTTTTACTCTCTTTTGCCTACCCTCAACATCCTCTCATTTCCTCATATTGTTTTTTCTGAATACAACTAAAACACAGTATGTTTTACTACCATCTTCTGGCATTCAATCCCTACCTCAGGCCATATGCTTTCAATCAAAACTTTTAAAATACTGGCATGCCTGGTTGGCTTAGGCAGCTAAGACCCACTCTCTTGATTTTGGCTCAGGTTGATCTCAGGATCATGATATCAGGGTCATGAGATCAAGCCCTGAGCCCTGCCTCCAGTCTGTGCTGAAGCATGAAGCCTGCTTGGGATCCTCTTTCCTTCTTCCTCTGCTCCTCCTCATCCCTCTCTCTCTCTCTTAAAACTAAAACAACAACAACAACAAAAACAACAACAACAACAAAAACACTTAAAATATCAAAAAACAATGGCTAAGCAAATAAAGTGTTTCCAGGCCATCTTAAAAATTACTATTTCATGTCCTTCTGACAAACATATTTTTAAATACATTTCTAATGTTACAAACATACAGCCAAATCAAAAGCCTAGAATAAATCCTGAAATGAAGAGAACTAAAGGTCTTCACTATTTCAAGTATTATTCTCTCAATGCCAGGTCTCATTGGAAAAAATATAATGTGATAAATTAGAAAACAGGCAAATAGTTCACAGGGTAATTTTATATTTTAACTATAAATATTTCAAAGCAGATTCATTATTATTATAACTGAAGCCTGTGAGTAATCTGCAGATGAGGCAAATAAATAAGCCCTGCCATTGGCCTCCATATTTTAAAAAGAAAAATGTTCTTTACTAATAATTGCATTGGGAATGAGTGCTGTCTGCCTTTCCTATACCCTCAGAACCAAGTCCTTAAATGATGAAGTACTTACTAATGATGTTCTTTGTAATATTTGAAAGTTTTAGCATTTTAAATTCAGATGGTATATTCAATCCATATGTTTACTAGTGCTTCTGGTAACTATTTAAAAAAATTAAAATGTTGTAACTTGGATTTAAGTGACTTTTTTTCCCTAATTTTGAATATTCCTATATTATCAGGTCAATTTTTTAAAAAAGTACTTTAAAAAGACAAAAGCAGATGAAATTGCATCATTTTTTTTTCTTAAAGATTTCATTTATTTATTTGAGGGAGAGAATGAGTGAGAGAGAGTGAGCAAGCACAGTGGCAGCAGGCAAAGGGAGAGGGAGAAGCAGACTCCCCGCTGAGCAGGGAGCTGATGGGGAGGGCTCCATCCCAGGAGCCCAGGATCATGACCTGAACTGAAGGTAAATACTTAATTAACTGAGCCACCCAGGTGCCCAGGATCAATTCTTAAATATCAATTTTACTTTTGTCTTAAACACTTGAAAATTCTCATTAGACTTATCAAACTTCATATGGCTATTTATTAGACAAAGTATTAATGAAGAGTATAAAAAGTGTACTAGTCAGCTTATTTTGATTGTTAATTTAAGATCTGAAATCTAATATCTATCACTAGAATCTGTTAACAGTCCTGTATCATTACATCATTAGGTCATTTCATAGGGTCAATGAAAAATATTTCCTATTTGACAGAAAAACAATTGATATGCATGCTATAATTCAGGTCTTGGCTTCTCATGCCTCCATACTATACTGCCTTGAGAACTGTGTGAATGAGAGTTTTACTTCCATCATCATCTGATAGCAGTATCATTGTTTATTTAAACCAGTTCTCAAAGTTTTTGACTCACAGTGCCCAATTTTCAGTTATTATTAAAAGTGATTTAATCATATTTATATTAATGCTTTTAACATCATCTCATATTTAAATAATTACTATGTTATTAGATTCTAATTTAAATTTTCAACATCAAATCTCCTGGGTATGTGATAAAGGTGGCTTTTATAGGCTTTATCAAATAATGGAGAGTACACTTAAAAATAAGCTTTGCAATTTGGAATTATATGGTCACCAGGAGTAAAGAACAACACATTATTTCTAATAAGTTCCATAGGGACAATTAATTATGCTATCTTATATATTATAATTTGGCATCTAGCTCTTAGAATATAAACTTAAAACTCTGATTTTCATCAGCAAGATACATATTAACAGTAACAACAGTAAAGCCCATATCAACAATTAATAGCATATATTAGCATCAGCCAGTAGTATTATTCCCCACTTCACAGATGACAAATTTAAACAAGGAGGTTAAACTATTGTCCTCCTCACACTCACCCAGGTAACGTCAAACTAAGCAATAAAAGAACTTCAGGATATTTGGTCTCCCCCACACACACCTCTCCTTCACTTCTGTGATGGTGAACTGGAAGTAAAGAGGGACACTTCTCATGTCTCCCATTTCTATTTAATAAATATCAGAGAATATCTGGAAGTCTACTACATTTACTTTTTTTTTGCTTTAAGGGTGAGAGGAAGAGCAGAGGGAGGAGCAGAAGGAAAGGGAGAGAGAATCTTATGCAGGCTCCATGCCCCGGCACATAGGACACTGAGATCATGACCTGAGTTGAAATCAGGAGTTAGATGCTCAACTGACTGAGCCATCCAGGTGACTCAAAGTCTACAACATTTAAATAATAATCTTCAGTCTTCTTTGCCCCAGCCTTCAGGGAACTTGAAATATACAAATCTTAGTTTGTGCTGTGGCCTAGTTGTAGTCATTTATTCATGGAGATAGACATTGTCTTTTAAAGTAGAAATCATAGTATCTCAAATTGCTTCTCCCTTCATAGTAAAGGCTAAAGTACTTACAGTGGCCTACAGAGTTTCCCTAACTTCTCTACCCTGCTTTCCTAGCGCTCTCTGTCTCCTGATCACTTATGTCCAATCATACAATCTTCTTAGCATGTTCTTGAACACACCATATGCTCACCAGCCTCAAGTGAGTTTCATGTGTCTGAAAGTCTCTTCTTTCAGATATCTATTTTCACACTTCAGATCTCCTCTTAATGTCAACTTATCCAAGATGCTTTCCTTGATAATCCTGTATCATACAAGACAACCATACTCAATCCCTCTCAACCTGCTTTATTTCCTTAGCAGGACTTTTTTTTCATTAATTATTTGTGATATATGTGTTGCTTTGTTTATTGTTTGTCTCCTCCACTAGAGTGAGACCTCTAGCAGAACTATAACTGCATTATCTCCTGTTGCATTCCCAATGCAGAGAATATTACATAGTAAATGATGAACACTCAAAAATTATTTGAAGAATGAACTATGGGAGAAAATACATTCCCATTCAATAATCTCATTATGTGTTTTAATCTAATTATCAGAACAACAGTACATATGTAATCCCCAGAAAACATGAGGATTAGAATACATTTCCCTTTGTCTACTCTCTTTTTCTAAAATTATTTTTGTTTTCTACCCTATATATACCATTTTTTCTTTATAACTAGCTACCCAGTCACTAATATTTGGTACATTGGAAAGAAAGTATTTATTTATTTATTTTTAAAATTATTTAGTTATTTATTCATGAGAAACACACAGAGAGAAAGAGAGAGGCAGAGACACAGGCAGAGGGAGAAGCAGGCTCCATGCAGGGAGCCTGACATGGGACTCCATCCCGGGTCTCCAGGATCAAGCCCTGGGCTGAAGGTGGCACTAAACCGCTGAGCCACCCGGGCTGCCTGGAAAGAAAGTATTTAAAAATAATATCAGAATAAAATTTTAGTGAAGTTATTTTATGTTTTATAACAATATTAGTTTGAGAGATCTTATTGATCATGCTTATCTTGGAAAAAGAAGAAAAAGAAAAGTTTACATGTGTTATAAAATCTATAAAAAATATCAGAAACCATACATTTGCAATCCTAGGTTTCTTACAATTTCTTTTATGACATACTCTGTAAAAAAGAAAAAGAGAGAGAGAGATAGAAGAATAGAAAGAAAGAAAACAGAAAGAAAAAAAGAAAAAGAATGACACCTATATTGTTTTTTTTTTTCCCTCCAACTGGTTTTGGCAGCTCAATTTTAATACTCCCTGGAGAGCTCTCAGACTTTTATGCAATTTAATGGTCTGCTATTATTAAGCCAGAGATGTTTTACTTTATGTTGTGATTGCCATAAACATTGCATTAACATTTGAATAATAGGCAATAACACTGAGAATGTATCAATATATTTTTTAGTGAACGAATCTATATTTCTTTCCTACAACTTGCTTATTGACGCACGATACATGCAGTAATAACAATGATAAATCATCAAACATTCTGGCAGACTGCCAGGGCAGGGGAGTGGGGAGTACATGGAATTGTACTTCTTCAGAGACATTTCAATGCAGGAGAAATGACACATGTCATAACATCCCAGAGTGAGAGGACAGAACATGTGAGAATGGCTGAGTGTCAGTAATGAGTACAAGTTTGGAATGACTGGAGCTTCTGGTTGTGTTTCTGGTTATCCTATGTAACACAATAATACTGGGTTCTTTAAAGCAGCAGCTAAATCTTGTAGGAGATATTTCATCTGGAATAAGAGAGAGGAAAACAATGTGGAAAAGAAAACAGAAATCATATTTCTCTGTAAATTATATCTCCCAGCCATCTGTAAGAACTCCAGAAATTACAGTGGTATATGCCCAGGGTAACAAACAAACAAAAAACTCATGGTGTGCTTGCTTTGATTGGAATGGAAATAAAGGATTAGATCACTGAGATAGCCCACATAAAAGACATTCATTACACCAATAGTAAGTAAGCTAAGCTGGCTACTACAGCAAAAGAGTTGATAACTGAAGGGCATCACTCATGATATGTAGATTTAATTATTTGTATTGTTAATGGAGAGACACGCCTTAGGAGAATCATGAAGAAGACCACACAGGAGATATTCAAGTATTGGACCACTGGGGTGAAGACAGAAAGAGCTACAGAAATCTTACTGAGAGCAGCTAAGAAGATTCCTAACAATCAGGTAGAACACTAAAACCCTTGTCCCCATTTTTTTTCTTCCTTAGTCTGTGCACTCACCTCTAAGCAATTCCATTGTGATGGTAACAGCTGGTGGCAATGCTAACCTGTATTAGATTACATACAAATCTCTGAGACAGGAGAACTTTCTATTTGCTAGAGTTGTGATTCCAAAAGGGTGGACCAACTACTATTGGTGAAGTAGTAGTTCTTCTCTTGCTCTTCTTTCCTCCTTCTCTGTCCTTTTTGCTGCTTGATCCCAGATATTTAATTGCTAAAGTGTAGAATACAGTAACTACATATCAGCTTTCAGGCAAAAGGAATGAAAAAGGGGATTCCAGGGAACTAGAACATACAAGAGAGATGACAGAGAAAGAGAGGTCAGTAAAATGACCTCATCAAATGTTTAATGACTCCTGGACTCACATCTGAGCTACAGAGATGTGGGTCTGATACTATTCAGCATAACAAATATGAGAACTTGACTAACAGAGCACCACTCATATCCTGGACTACCTACTGGTGGTGGTTCACATCCAGAAAACATCTGAGTAGTACAACAGAACCTTTGAAAACTGAATGGACATTGGAAACAACCTGCAGAAATCAGGTTGGCTAGACCTACCCAGATCAACTACCTGATATAACAACAACCAAAAATCAATATTCTCAATAGGATTTAATTAAGATCAGCATCCCAAACACATTATTTTAAATGACCACCAGGGCAGCCCCGGTGGCACAGCGGTTTAGCACCACCCGTAGCCCAGGTCATGATCCTAGAGACCCTGGATCGAGTCCCACATCAGGCTCTCTGTATGGTGCCTGCTTCTCCTTCTGCCTGTGTCTCTGCCTCTCTCTCTCTGTCTCTATGAATAAATAAATAAATAAAATCTTTAAAAAAAATAAATGACCACCACTCTGTCTACAATTATTCAGTACATGGAGAGTACATGGAGAGTCCAAAAAAAAAAAAAAAAAAAAAAACTCAACTCATATGGGAAAATCCAATCAACAGATAACAATGTTGATATGTTGAATTTATCTGACAAAGACTTTAATGTATCCATTAAAAAATGCTCCAGTAAGTAACAGAGAACACTTGAAATGCATGGAAAAATAGCCTCAGCAAAAAAATAAAAGATAGAAAGATGACCCAATGGAAACTTCAAAACTGAAAAATGAAATAACTGAAATAAAAATCTTCACTGGGTAAACTCAATTCAGAATGGGGATGACAGAGAAAAGATAGGTCAGTAGAAATTACCCTTCTGAATAAAGACAGGAAAAGCAATGAAAAAAAAAGTATGGAGCCTCAGAGATTTGTGGGATAAGAACAAACAAATTAACATTTGTGCCATAAACATCACCCCAAAGACAAAGAATACAGTACTAAAAACAAATAAAAAATTGAAAAAAAAAAAGTAATAGGTGAAAACATCCCCATTAGGCTGAAAGACAAAACTACACAAATTCAGGAATGCAATGAATGAACACCAAACACAAAAAAAATAAACAAAATAAAACAAATAAACCATGCCAGACATATTGAAAGGAAACCACCAAAAACTAATGACCAAGAGAATAATATAGCTTGAAATAAACAGTTGACTTTTGGTTTGAGCTGTGCAGGTCCATTTATCTGGGATTTTCCCCCCATAAATACAGTATAGTACTGAAAACATATTTTTTCATCCTTATGATTTTCTTAATAACATTTTATTTTTTCTAGCTTACTTGACTGTAAGAATACAGGATACAACACATACACAAAATATGTGTTAATCAACTGCTGTTACCAGTGAGGCTTCCAGTCAACAGTGGACTATTGGTAGTTTTGGGAGAGTCAAAAGTTATATGTGGATTTTTACTTGTGTAAGAATCAGTGTCCCTAACCCCCATACTGTTCAAGGATCAACTGTATTTAAATTGAAGCTCTTACTATTCAATTCCCTTATAATATATCTATGCTCTAATCCATTCTGTTCTGGCAGAGGGCTTTAAACAATCATCCTTATCCTGTCCTATTAATTACAGATTATATACGCTCTGTTTTTTATTCTAACAGAATATAGTATTATAGCTTCTGCTTTTTTGTTACACTGAAGATGTATAGAGAAGGATAAAGCACCACTGGTAATGTTAGTAATAGTGACCCAAAGTTATATTTCTTTATTAATTTTATGGCCTAGTAGAAAAATGCTTATATATTGTAATTCTCTATGTATTTGAAATATTTTTTAAATGCAATGTTATGATGTATTACATAAGAGTAAATTACTGTGTAGGTCATATATACTGTGAATAACACTCATCATTAAAATTAAATTAAAAATAATATTTGCATTTGCTATAATTCAGGAGAGTCTTCAGCAGATAAGTCATTTGGGGCCACAGTTATATTTATGAAATAGATTCATGGAAGTATAAGCAGAAGAAAATTCTGGTTAATATAATAGTACTTCAGATGGGTATATATGACATACAATTGTAGATATAAAATTGTAAATACAAATCTTTCTTTTGTGAGTTATTATCATACTTTCTAACATCCCATTTTTTTTCCTCTGATTTTCCAGGCATCTCCCCCACAACAATATAAACACTACTATCTCAGAGTCAATTCTCAGAACACTTAATCTCATTGAAAAGATTAGAAGGATTTAAAAGAAATCTTAAGGTAGGAAGCTTAAAAGTTCTTTATATCTATGAAGTCACATAAGAATGTCAAAAGTTCTAAGAAGTGTTGCTGGGAAAAACCTTTAAAACATACAGAGGTAGCATTTCTTTGGATAGATTTACTTTAATCTCTTAGAACGTTTTTAAATCCCTTGGGTAGTTGAGCATGGCTCCTTCCTAATCAATCCACCACAAAACACATAGACATACCCATGTGCACACATAGGCACACACAGATGTATAAAGCACACATAAACCCTTCGTTGCCCTGAATGTAAACAAATGAAATATTTGGAGGAATAAATAGATGTAAGTAAACATATTTAATCAGACCATAAACATTTCACCTCTATCTCTTATTAACAAATCCCCAGTTAAGGTATACGAACAAACAAGGAATTTAATTTATGCAGGATGGAGTTGAATCAGTTCCAAATGACATCTAACAACTCTCTACATGAAGAAAGCCTGCTGGATGGACAGAACGGAACTTTAATTATAAGAACAATTCCTATCTTTTAAATATCTTTTTTAAAGTTTAGTACAATGAGAAATTAGTAGAAGTGGAACTACAAGTGTTAGATTTCTGAGTTATTGTGGAAAGGATTATTTATTCTGTAACATCCTTCAAAACAAGACTGCAGTGAAAGGTACAAGTTAGGTCAGAATTTTCACATTTTAAAGAGTCTCTCGATTTATTGCCATTAAAAATAGTTGGGAGTTACATACAGCTATTAATCTAAATGGATACTTAGTGTCGTGCAGAATAACCTGTTTCTTTAAATATTGTTTCCTTCTGAAATCAAAGACACTGGTCATTTGAAATAGGACAAAGATGAAATAAAAAATTTTTACAGCATAAAGTCACATTTTGATAAAGATATTAATATGGTTTTCATTTTATTTTCATTTTTTGAAAAGCAAAGTATACTAATTTATAAATTTTTAAATAATCTGTGCCCATAGTTTTCAAAATGTACCGAGCAAATAAATGACTAGAATCACTGTGATGATAGCTTTTCATTTTTAACTTGAAAGTTATTATCATCTTATGGATATCACTTTTAAATAAGTTGCAGGAAAAATAGTTGGAATTTAACAGGAGAAAAAATAATAGAATGGATTGAAAGCAAGGAAGAGTTGACAAAGTGGAGGAAAAATTACCACTTTCAATTCAAAGTCATTTAATCTTCAATTTCCACAATTTTAAGTTTTCCTAGGTTTTAACCTCTTCTGAAAATCTGCATTGCTTTTTGTGGAAATAAAAGTTTCTTGGAAAGTTGGGTACAATGAACATTTGCAATTTCTATCATGTGTAGTTACCTTTAATCTCAAAGGAGAAAAACTGTTTTGTGTTAAATACAGTCTAAGTCACAAGATATTGGTGGTGGGGAGGGAGATATGTATACTGACCAATAAGCAGTTTAAAAGTTTGTGAAAATGTCTTTCTTGTATAGGTCAAAAACTAATAAAACTCTTATCAGATATTATAAAAGTAACATGGTCTCATTCTCCTGGTAACTACAGAGACATTTTGTGGCAGAATATGATAAATGATTCTTAATATAACTGTGCCCATGTACAAGACAAAAGAAAATGTATACTCAGTTTCTTAAAACCTGAATCTACCATATACTTATGGCTAAAATTTAAAGGAATAGTTATTCTGCATTTTTTTTGCCATTTGAAATTAAAATTAATAAACTTTTGTGCAATGATATAATTATGAAAACATTCTTTAAAGAAACCTTTTTTTTTTCAAAAAGAAAGAAAAAGGGGGTACCTGGGTGGCTCAGTTGGTTGGGCATCCAATCTTGAGTTTGGCTCAGGTCATAATTTTGGGGTCATGAGATGGAAACCCCTGCCCCCATCAGGCTCTGTGGTCAGCATGGCATCTGCTTGAGATTTTATCTCCCCCTCTACTCCTCCCACCACTCTTGCTCGCTCTCTCTAAAATAAATAAAATCTTTAAAAAATAATAAAATGAGCCTTTTTTTCAAAAAATTTTAGAGAAACAGAAATGAATAGAAGTAGAAAAATCCTGCATGGAGAAATGCAAACTGGAGAGGAAAATAGAAATAATCAATTTTTATGATGTTCTGTGTACCTGATAACTGGCATCACACATCTATGCAAGATGATTAAAAGTGATTAGAATAATATAAATATATCTGTATACACAATTTTAAAACAAATTATAGGTGACAGGTATTGATGCCTTATTTGTTTCTCTCCTTCCATACATTTACCCCTTAAAGTAAGGTGAAGCCATTTGAGATTTTCTTTAATCAAGGAAAAGTGAGGGGCAATGTTGTGCTCCATATCAGGATAGAAGCATTTAAGAGTCATTGCTTGACCCCTGCCCTCCTCTTCCTCACTGGTAGTTATAAATGGAGGTGCAATACATAGAAGCAGCTGGGAATACTGAACCATTAAGTAGGGGAAAGCTGCCTCAGAGCTTTGCAGTATATTTTCTGATGAGTGAGAACTAAACGTCTGTGGTGTTAATCTTTGGAGTCTTTGTGTAGCACAGCATAAAATATTCTATCCTGAGAGATAGATTCAATAAATTTTTAAAAAATGGTTGATGCGCTTTGTACTTGATTGTAAATTTAGATAGTAAAATGGCCACAAAGGAATTGAAATATCAAACAGTACTAAAAAAATGAAATGATATTTTTTAATGTTTAGAAAGTGACACACAAAGCCAAAATGCTTGGTTTTCAAATATTCCATTGGCTCTATATGATTGATCAGTAAGAAAGATCGGTCTTTGCATGGAATTTAACATTCAACATAACTTCTATTTTTAACTACCATTAGTGAGAATTTTCTCCCACTAATCTTTCTGTGCTTTAAAATTTGATGAAAAGTGTAGGAAAATCAATGTTAGGTTAGAACTGAGATAACCAGGTGGCATTCCAGGTCTGTCTTGTGAAGAGACTGACCTTGGACAGCTCACAGGATCTCTGTTGCTCACGTATAAAGTTAAGTGAGGTGGGATAAGAGGATGTCTATTAGTTACTCAGTTCCAAAGATCTACCTGCAGATCCCCAAATATTTGCTCTACTTACCCACTACCACACAACGGCTCTTGTGTCTGTTGTTTGATTTTCCTGATTTATTTTTTCCTTCCTATTTAATTGCTTCTGGGGCTTAACAATGTTTCAAATCCTCACCAAAATGGGGATTCCTCCATAATGCTTTCACTCCTTTATCATTAAAAATTGTCTCTGTTTGAACTCCATTAGCATAACATCACTGCTCCATGTGGTATTTATTATTTGTATTTGTGGATTAATTTTCATATTTTGCCTATTTAATATATCATAAATATTTCTAAAGTACACAATGCATGCTTAAGATTTTTTGTATGCCACGTGATACTCACAGTAAGGGAGAAATCTTTTGTTATGCATTCTCTAAAAATACTTTTAATAACTATGGATAAACACACACACACACACACACACACACACACACACACAAAAGGACCCAAGTACAAAAGTAAGGAAAGAAAAAGCTAAACTAGGGCTTCTATAGAATTATTTTCCTATGAAGACTTTTCAGAAAAGGGCCAGTACCTTTATTTTATCAAATCATATTATTTGTTCTTTTACCTATTAATCCATTTTCCCAAATATTACATTTCTATTTATTTTCTATTACCTGAAACCTGAAAGCTTTTACTGAATCTAGGTCTCAGAGTTACCAAGTACTATAATCACTCTTTGGAGTAAATTTACTTGAAGAACTTTGCACTTCACTGATCCTTAAAGAAGAGAGAACAACAACATTTCAAAATGCATTAGGATCATTTTAAGAGCAGAAAAGGTTATTTATATAATTCAGGTTCTGTTAACTTATACTACACATCACCTACTGCTATAGTGTAGAATGAAATAATTAAAATTTAGTTAATGGTTATTTTTTAAGTTTCTGCACTTTGAAACGATTATATATATATATATATATATATATATATATATATATATATATTTATAGTGAGCACAAAATAACAAAACAGAGACCTTAGCTGCATGATGTCTCTGTGCTCACCATGCATCTGAAACTGAATGCTTAGGTAGCAAATATCCAGAGCATTCTAAAAGGACTTCCTTAAGTGTATAATAAAAGGCTGATATGTTACCTTTAAAGTAATCATAAACTCATTTATGGTTTGCATAGCGATTAACAAAATGTTTTTCACACAGACATACTATATTTAATACTCATATAATGAGAGATAAAATATTAATATATATCATCTGTCTATATAGAAATATGAAGAGGTCATTTTCTCAGTATAAAAGTGCTTTAAGTCCTTAAATTTCTGTACTTGTAAATAAAATCTTAAAATAAATAAATAAATAAATAAATAAATAAATAAATAGGATGCCTGGGTGGCTCAGCAGTTGAGCTTCTTTCTGCCTTTGGCTCAGGGCATGATCCTGGAGTCCCAGGATGGAATTCCACATCGGGCTTCCTGCATGGAGCCTGCTTCTCCCTCTGCGTATGTCTCTGCCTTTCTCTCTCTATGTCTTTCATGAATGAATACATACAATCTTTAAAAAAATATTCTATACTTGATTTAGTTCTAAATAGTGCTCATGTATCTTTTCTAAGACTTTCTCTTAATTCTGAGAGCTTATTCTATCTGCCTGGCAATGTAACTGTACTTAAATTAGCCAAGAGAGATTTGGGTTACTTGCAACCACAGAATACTGATATTATTGGCTATCTTCAACTTATTCCTAATTATTTTCTCAATATATTACATGTCATATGGTGTCAAAAATGTATTTAATAATCAAATGGAATGATTAGAAAATGAATTAATCAACTGCTGAATGAATGTATTACTTAATATATTCTCTGCTGAAAAGATGAGTCCTATATAACATTCAGTGACCTATCTCAAACTAGAAACACACTAACTTACTCACTTAGAAAATGACATCTTATTACTTGTTACTTGAGAGCTAGAATACATAAGATGTAATTACCATTTGGAGAAGGCAAGAGCAGTTTTGAATTCTACACATAGTTCTGTACTTCATATAAATGTCTTCACATGTTACTTTTTCAGGGTCAGATGAAATGTCACAATCCACATCGATTTAAAGGTATATGTTGTGTTTGAGATGCAATATTTAGGTACATTTAAGATAAATGTAGCTGTTGTTAAATTTAAAGAATGCCTTTAAGATATATATTTTTTTTAAGATTTTATTTATTTATTCACAAGAGACACTGAGAAAGAGAGGCAGAGACATAGGCAGAGGGAGAAGTAGGCTTCCTTTGAGGAGCCTGAAAAGGTTATTTTGCAGAACTTGATCAGGATCACAGTCTGAGTCGAAGGAAGATGCTCAGCCACTGAGCCATCCAGGCAACCTGCCTTTAAAAGATTTTAATGGGGCTTCCATTTTTAAAGATGATGAAGTAGTTGTACCTATTTGAAAAGCATCCTTTATGTCCATAACCATGTTGTTCTCACAAAGCCATCACATTAATTATTGATACTATATTATTCTAAATCCATTTTATATCTCTTGGGCCTGTACTCAAATGGAAAGAAATATTAAATAATCAAAGCAGATACAAAGGAGATAATTTGGTTTTGTAATGGGTGGGAACAAATTTTAAACAGTAAGAAATCAGAAATCAAATACTGTGTACTGATCATACAAATGAAAGTATGATTTCAGAAACAAGATTCAATGAGTTAATATGATAAAGCATAAGAACCGTTTACTTATAGAAAGAGCTCTTTCAATATTCCATAACAATAAACAGCCACAAAAAAGTCACTTAAAAATAGTCTTACAGATTTGTATTATAATTAGCATGTGAGAGATCAAAAGTTAATCCATTATTTTTATGAAGATTGGATAAATAAAAATGTGTTTTCTGTATAACAAAAGTAGCCAGTAGTGGATTTATAAACAGGAATATAACTTTAATCTAAAAATAGAATATGAAGCAATGAGCACTGTATGTATGTATGTGCATGTGTGTGTGTGAGAGAGATTTAAAATTAAATTAAGGAGAAGGAAATAGATATAAATAAAAAAGCACTGATCAACAGAAAAGAAGCCGTTCAGGATGGTTAATGGTAGAAGTACTGAGAAGAAAGTAGGAACATTAGGCAGATTACAGAATTGAAACTACATTTCCACAATGATTTAGAATGTTCTACTTAAAAGAAAAAGCAAATTTTAATCTGCATTCTTCTTCTATTCTTTGTCTCCAATGGATCATGCACACTCAAATCTCAAGATTAAAATAGAACTAGGTTTTCCCAGATTTTGATATATCTAGCATGAAATTTTTTGAACCTATTTACCAGAGCCTACTGAAGCTATTGACTATTATAATAGGCTATTATATTCAGGAATGATATCTTGCATATTCATAAATGGCAAGTATTATTTATTCTGCAGAAGTTCAACAATGGTTAATATATTACAATTTTTGAAATAAATACCTATGGAAGCACCTACTGGTGTTAGAAATAAGCATGAGAAAAAAATAAATAAGCATGAGAGAATCTTTGCAAATAAGTGTGTGAAATAGATTGGAAATAAGTAACAAAGGTTGATTCTGCCCATTTAATATATTTGAGTCCTACCAAATTATTAAAAAAGATAAATTTTACTAGATAAATCATGGTTTTGGGTGTAGATTGCATAATAAAAATGATGGATTATTTACAGATTTGGAAAAGACTGTGAATAAATATGTATTTAAATATTCTATTTAGGGTAGGAAAACATCTAACATTTATGCTATTTATGTATAATTTATATCCTCCAATTTCCTCTACTCTTCCAAAACTTGAGAAAGCTTACAATAAAAGAATAATAAAAAATAAGGCCACTGACAAAAGACAGGAGATATTCCCAAAGGCAATGCTCTGAACATAGGAAAGAGAATGGAAATGTTCATGAAAGTATACAAGCCCAAGTTAGGACAGTTATTGAGAATGGAAACAAACATCTAACATGTAACTTCCTGGAGACTAAGTGTGACTAGGAAGGATAAGGGGAATATGTATTCTCATTCTTTAGGAAGAGTCAGAACATTATTTATCTGAGTAGAGAAATTGGTGGAATTAAACTCAGAGTGAACTTTTTCTATAACATAGCATGTGGCATCTTCAATGTCAAGTTTTCAGAAGATATCAAAATCACTTTAAAAAATCCCTTTATATAATTTTATCTTATATTTATAATAGTTTATTAATGGTCAGCTTAATTACAAAAATATCAAAAAACGAAATCAGCTCAATAAACTGTATCATCGTTCTGGCTTCAGGATTTATAATCAGTCACTTAATGATTTATATTACTAATATTTTAAAAACTAAAAAAATATGAAGGCAGATGTCATCTCCAATTAAATCCCCTTAGTCATTATTCAGCCTTTCATCACCCTGTTCATTCCATCCTGACTCCATAAACATTGTGGGCCAGTATTAGCTCTAAAACACAGCAACCAGATCCTACTCAATAATTCAGAATAGTCTCTAGTCAATCTTTGTCCTTCATGTCTTTGAACATACTCCCTACATTTTATAATCACCCACGTTATACGTCTTGCTTCCCAAAGTAGAGCTTAAGAACAAACAAAAATACATGTTTAGAGTGCCCTGTAGTTGGATATATGCAAATGACTCCAGTTCTATCAATTAGATGTCTAAGTGAGCAACACTTAATTCTGATAGGATTCAGAAGTGAGCAACTAGAGGAGGCATCTGTACATAAGGAAGACACAATGTTCATACAAGCATCAGGCAGCCAGGCAGATATGTTTGTTTCTATAATTTTCAACAAACACTGACAGAACGGGTAGCATCCAATCTTGAGTTTTACAGGATTGATCTCTTGTTTGTTTCTGTTTATTTTTTTCAGGCTGTGTTTTTGAGTTTCTCCAGCTCCTATGGTGTGGTGGGACATGATTCTTGTCTGTAGAGCTATAGACTGACTTCTAGCCCTCATGAGACTATGTGCTATATCTAATATTGTTTAATAAAATCTTTCCCTACTTAAATCTTACAGAGTAGATTCTCCTTTCCTATATCTAAGCTTCAAGTTGGATATATGGTCCTAGCAGATTACAATAAAACCATTACCAGCCCTGATAGGATGCTGTGCTAAAATTACTCCCCTCCACACACTTTATGTACATATGCTTATGGTAGGTTATATAAACCCAATCTAATGTAATGCATATGTTGGAATTTTTTTAAAAGATTTTTATTTATTCGAGAGAGAGAGAAGGAGAAAGAGGCAGAGACACAGGCAGAAAGAGAAGCAGGCTCCATGCAGGGAGCCAGATGTGAGACTGGATCCCAGGTCTCCAGGATCACGCCCTGGGCTTAGGTGGCACTAAACCGCTGAGCCACCCGGGCTGCCCAATATGTTGGAATTTTAGATAGCTCATGTGAATGTGTTACATCTGTCCATAAAAAGAGTTTTTCTTACACAGGCATAACTTTCCATGTCAAGACATTTTGGATTCTGACTCTACTTTTTTTTTTTTTTTTTAATCTCTGAGGTCAATTTTAGATTTATTCATTATGAAGTCAAGATGTTTAGTACATTAATGTATAATATATTAATGCATTATCTGAACAAATTCTTACTGCAGGTTGTGGGAACAGTCAGCCACCATAATCATGTGAGCCAATTCCTTATAATCGATCAACAAATACAAACATATATAGAGATATGGATAGATATACATGCATATATATGGATATGAAGATATATACAGATACAGATAGATAGATAGACAGACAGATTCAGATTGTTTCTCTAGAGGATTTTGACCAATACAGATATTTGGTATTGGAAGTGATTCTAGCAAAACAGAATGTAAGGATGAGTTTTCTTAATTTGTACTGGGATATCTGAAATTGGCTTTCTAATCTGATTAGTTTTAAAGATACCAATGACTTTATTTCCAGTAATAAAGAGAGTAAAGATAGTCTATGATGTGATCTGGCAATAGACATACACAATTTCACTGCTGGATCCTTCTCATCAAGCACTTGTAAGAAGTAAGGATCTGGGTGAAAATGTATATAGTACTTTCAAATATTTTGCTTAAACTAATGAATATAATGACACTGACTGCCTGTTCTTAACATCACAGGACAAAGTAAAGAAGATGATGAGTTCTAGGATTTGAATTCCCAAACGAGGGATGCCTGGGTGGCTCAGCGGTTGAGTGTTTGCCTTTGGCTCAGGGCGTGATCCCAGTACAGGGATTGAGTCCCAGTCCAGGCTCCCTCTGCCTGGAGTAACCTTACTTTCTCCCCCTGTTTAAAGGTCTCACTAATATTAACGTACTGCTCCCTTGAAAGAAAATGTTTTAAAAACAAATTTTGAGGGACATCTGGGTGGCTCAGTGGTTGAGCTTCTGCTTTGGGCATGATTCTGGCATCATGGGATCAGGTCCATGTCAGGCTCCCAAAAGGGAGCCTGCTTCTCCTTTTGCCTATGTCTCTGCCTCTTTCTAATGAAAAAATAAATAAAATCTTTAAAAAAAAACCAACAAATTTTGAAACTCAACATTTCTATATAACCACTAAATATAATGGTAGTTTGAAAGGTATTGTAGATCCTTAGATATCTTTTCTAAAAATAGCAATCTGTATATTAAATTTTAAAATAAGAAATGGATAATTGGAAAACTGATTTAATGTCTGTGCCATTTTCCTATACATTTTATGGCTTAAGTCTCTGAAATATAACTTTGCAATCATTTTATTGCTATTTGTACTGTGACTAGTTTGTCCACTTTTATTTCTCACAGAAATTAAATTTAAAAACATCATTTTCATATTTGTGAGGCCAGTCCAGGATTATCTTTAAGTTATAACCAAAATAACAGAAGATAGAGAAGTCCCATCAATTTTTGAGGAACACACAAAAAAAAAAAAACCAAAAAAAACCATTTTTTCCTCTGTTACATTTTTGGCTGCTATTTTATAATACTTTTTAGATTTACTCAGCATTTTTGAAGCCTGTGCAGATTAGAAATCTCTTAAGAAATGCTCTGACAGCAAGAAAATCCATGTTATCTTCTATTCATAAAAATGATCATTCTGGAGAGGTACTTTCCTTTAGTAGCACTTGGAAGCTTGTTTATATAAAGTAGCAGCAGAATGAAATTTTCAAAGAAATTAGAAAAGTACAAAAGTATTAAAAATTATATAATGCCTATGGACAGAAAAATTATTAGATAATAGGAAATTCCGTAAACATACAAATATTACTGGCATATCAAATTGAATTGTGAGTGCATAAGTAATTCAATTCCTAATAGAAAGAGAATGGAATTTGAGAACTACATAATTTTACCTATAACAGTATGCAGAAAAGTCAGGAAGAAAAATTCCCTAGCTTTGTTGGAACTTAACACATCCATATCAATATTCTGGATGATGATGTCATGGACTATTTTGGTCTCTACCCATCATGAGGTTTTAATCATGCCTTGGCTAGCAAAGAATATTTCCTAGGATAGTCAAACAACAAGGGAATGAAAAGGAAATTCTGATCTAATTACCCAAATATTCTCCCCAACTATTTCTTCATTATGCCTGTTGGATATTATAAACACAGAAATATCAAGTTAGATTTTACAGCCAGTAAATTAATTCTACTTGGAACAATGTTATTTCCATACCTATACCTTTATATAATAAAATGTGTTTATTTCTATCTCTGTTTTTATTTCCTCTCATTCCATTATTGCTCAATTGCTTAACAATTAAAATTATTATACAGTATACATGTCTCGTACTTTCAAATTAACAATCTAGCCTTTATACATTATCTCAATCTCTGCCAAATATAGACATATCCTGCTGTCATTTGCCATTTCTTGTTTCGGGTGCCTTGAATTTCATGAGGCTTTTAAAAAACTCCGTTTCATTCCATTAGTCCTTCAAAGATTATATTCTGTAATCCCACAGGCAAAATTGTTGACTAATTATTGACACCAAGTCAGAATTTCCACATCTTTCGAATTAAAAATTAGGACCTAGAAACCCACGGAAATATACATATATCTTCAAAACTTAACTATGATGTCTTCAATACTGATAAAATTTTATATCCATGAGCTTAAGATTCACTAAGTTAAAAAAATTTTATCTAGTGAGTGGTAGTAATTCTTTCTTTGAAAGAACTAAAAATGCTTTGAATGAAAAGAAAATATCAAAGTAAGTTATTACTAACATGCTGATATTTATATATAGTAGGTAGCATTGCGATTTAAATTATTTGTGGCCCTGGGCTTTTTGATATTTGATGCGATTAAAAGCAGCTAATGGGATTTTGTCATTTTTGTTTTTGTTTTTGTTGTTTGTATGACTGCCGGTTTGTTAGCTTGTTTATTGATGGTTGTTTAACATCAATAGGAAAATGAAAAAAAAGTTAAGTAAAGTCTGGAACAGCTAAAGGACCCTTATACTCTAGTAATATTTATACTCTAGTAATATTACTACTTTCTATTAATATACTGAATTTCTCTCAGGAAACTCAAGATCCATTCAATATTTCTCATACCACGTGGGGCAAGCAGGCAAGGAAAGATAGAATGTCAACCTATTTAACAGGAAGACTAAAAGAGAAGTAAAGTGTTTTACAGAGATTATTGCCTATAGTTGAAACAGGACCAAAAAATCATTTCTCATTTAGCTACTTTGGCCCAGAGTGGGTGATATCCATGCTTGCATTTTTACTGCCATTTACTTTGGAATACTCCACTGGATAAAAATGAGCTCAGCATAAATGATAAATATATCAATACAAATATCTCATGTGTAAGATGAATATATTGGGTCATTTTGCTTGGGAAGTTAATTTGTACTATCTGATGAAAAGCTGCTCATCTTCCTTATTACAAGATGGTTATTTTATAAGACTTTAATATAAATGCTTGACCTTTAGAAATCTAGTTCTTTTGGAGAAAATCCCAGATGCACTTACAGTTAGAACCAATGTCGAATATTTTGTGTTGCCAGACCACTAATTAAATTCCTGCACATAACCTTTTTCTTCCTGAAATGCAACATTTAGTAAATTATTTTATAATTATGCAAACATTGTTTTACACAGCGTTTGCATTTTAATAAGTTTAGGGGAAACCACAATTTAGAATGAAAGCAGAATCTGAAAGCAAAGGTATTATACTAAAGCTAAAAAGCTCCCATCTAATCCTAATGACAGACACTACTTTCTGTGAGGCTGCAATTCGTTTGCCGTTTTAAAAGTTCTGTATATTATCTGTTTTTTTCTCTATTTTTGAAGAAGTTTAAATATAACTCCAAAAGAACAGAATAAGAATCTTCCAGATTAAAGAATAACCATCCTCTTTCCCACAGCCTTTTCTTTAATATTCTCTCTAAAATATGTGTCTATGGATCCTGTCTTCTATTTGGTTGGATGAGCCTTCAGTAAGCTCAAAACCTAAGGATCAATGTAAACATAAATATAATACCCATCATAATTCCCTTGGTTTCAGCAGTATTTCAAGTGGACAAGATAGGAATAGAGCAGTATATTATTAACAAGACTAAATGTATATTAATTGTTTAATTAAAGGAGATTTCTGTGACAGAATAATTACCGTAAGATATTTAAATGTCTTAATTTGTTAAATATTTTTATCTCACACCCATTTTCTGTTCTTTAGAATATAATCAGTATGTACCTCGAACTTGCTTATGAGAATGTTATAAGTAAAGACCTGGCTCAAGTTGTGGCATGATTCATGTGAAATATTTGGTATCTTAGCTGCCTGAGCCTTTGCTAAATTTTCAGTGCCATGATGTGCATTATAAAATAAAATATAAGAACAGATAAAGAGGAGTAAAAGGTCTAAGACAAGCAATATCACATGACAGACATATAGATGACAGATAAATACATACATACACATATATGTATATGCATGGGTGTGTATGTATATATATACAATCACTAAAGACTTATGCATTTTTTAAAGACTTACATATTTAAATATATCACTGCCAAGACATTAATTGGTAGTCACAGTTCATTCATTCATTTAACTCATTTACTGATCTTAGTATAAGAGATCTTTTAAGTATAAGTGTGAAAGGAAATTACATTCAGATAATCAGAAAATGGAGAATTCATCACAGCAGAAATGCTTGAAAGCCTATGCTAACTGGTGATTATCATACACATGATAAGAGAAAGCCATTGGAAGCCTGGAGACATAGGAAGGAAATAATAACAAAAGAGCAAAATGCAGGTAAATCTAAATATATACTGTCTATATAAATGATAATAATAATGTCTTGTGCAGTTTTAAGTATATGCAAAACAACATATTCAAAAATATGCATGTATTTGGACGGTTAAATGTGGTAAAAGTGTGTAAAGCCTACACATTTTCTGGAATGTGGTACAAGTACTAAATTACATTAAAATATGCTAAACTAATTAAAATATTGTAATCTGTAGGGTGAGCATCTAAGAATAGTAAAAGTATATGTAAACATCAACTTAGTAGGGGAATAAATGGAATAAGAAAATACTTCATCCATACAAAACAATACAGAAGGGAGAAAAAAATGTAACAGAACAAATGAAACAAATGTAAAACAAATATTGTAGAGATATATTTAAACCCAAGTACAAAATAATTATATATAAATATAAATTATATATAAGTGGACTAAAATCTCTAAATAAAATATAAAGACAAAGGTAATATCAAACAGTGTCCTTGAAATATGTTTTAAATAGGAAAATAGGTTTATTTTATGAAAGTATGAATTATAAACTGAAGTTCTGGGAACACTTCACATAGGTTTAACATAACATAGTTTGAGATATATAACATAGCTCAAATTAAAAAGGCAAATTTTAGGGGATCCCTGGGTGGCTCAGTGGTTTAGCCTTTGGCCCAGTGTGATCCTGGAGTCCCGGGATCCGGTCCCACATCAGGCTCTCTGCATGGAGCCTGCTTCTCCCTCTGCTTGTATCTGCCTCTCTCTCTCTCTCTCTCTCTCTCGCGCGCGTGCGCGCTCTCTGTCTCTCATGAATAAATAAATAACATTTAAAAAAAAGGCAAATTTTAGAACTACTTGGAAATTACTAAAGAAACAATTGATGCAAGGGTCTCTAACTTATTTATACTGCATGGATACATATGTATACACATTTATATATGTGTATGTATATGTTCATATCTGTGAAAACATATAGGGAAGTGAATCCAACATTTTGGATTCACATCAAAACCATGTGGGAGTCTGCTGTACAGATTGCTGAAACATATTTGTTCTTCAACACTACCTTCAAACATTCAAATATGTTACACTTGAGGTAGTACCTAAAAATCTTTTTTCTGAAAAAATCTCGAAATTATTTTCCCAATCTTATATGTAAACCATAGGAAAAAAAATTAAATAATTAAACACATATTGTTATTTCTAATATCCAACTACTATTCTAAAAGAATTATTATATGTTAAGCCAGTATGAACCCAACATTAATTACTTTTGCTCTCAATGCACACACTAACAAATTACAATAAATTATAACAAATTATAAAATCCCTGAGAGTAGAGATTTTTCTCAGCAACTTTCCCTTGATTCCCCCAGTAGCCACTAATAATCCTCTACAATTAGGAAACATAAAAAAAATTTTCATTTTTCTATGATTTTAAAATAAAAAGCAAAAATATACCAAAAAGCAGTTATTGATGACCCTATTTTGTTTTAATGATGCAGTAACACTGGAAATTAATAACTAAAGAATACATAAAATTGCCAACTAACTTAGAAATCTTATCTTCAAATGCCATATTGATTCATAAAGCTGGAAATCAAGCCTGAAATAAGTCTACTTAGAAAGCAGTGAAAATTAAAAAAAAAAAAAAAAGACAAAAACCCATATATCAAATTTCTAAAATACAGGTAAAATAATAGCCAGAATAAAATCTGTAGCTCAAAAGTTCATCATTAAATACAAAATAAGTTAAAGTTTAACAAAGAAACAAAAATTAAAGAATAGAGAGAGCGAGACCTTGTGATGTTTCCTAAAGCTAAAGAAAGGAATTCCATTGTTAAATGTATAAAATACTAAATATAAATCTGAAAACTTGAGAATTATAATAAGTTCCTTGAAAATAACAATTTATTAAACTCTGGCTAATCAGAAAACTCAGACAACACATCTATATATTTTAAAAATCGGAAAAAATCTGAGAAATTAACATTGTCAGATAAAATTATTAGAATATGACAATTGAAATTTGAAACCATTAATATTACTAATTAAATCAACTCGTATAAATTAGTAAATTGACTCAATAAAACCCTGGAAACTGATGGAAATTGATAAGAACTAATCTTCCTAAGAGTACTATTTATCTTGTTAACTATTAAAAAATTCTAAGGGATTTTTGCATGCTTTCAAATCATTTTATTTTAAGTATTTCAGGGTAAAAAGGAATGTTTTTCTTGTCTTTGTATAAAATAAGCATAAAAGTGTAAGACTGAAAACAAACCTTCTAAAAACAAAAGACCAATTTGTGAGTGCATGTATATATTCAAAAGTATTTAAAAATTATAAAAGTAAATGTTACTCTACTAAATGGCTATTATGCAAAGTTATTACTTCAGCTCCTATGCTTAAGATATTTAAATTAGAAATAGAAAGATTCCACCTTCTTTATTATCTATTTAATATCATGCCAACACCATGTAGAATGGTAACATAATCTAAAGTCCCATGAAATTCAGGAACAAGAAAATGATGTCCACTATAACCATTAGTATTGTACTTAATCTCAAAAATGTGATAAAATAGTATTAATATTATCATAAGACCAAATAAGGAAATTTAAAAAAGAGAGAAAAACTACTCTTATTTTCAGATAATACAATTCTCTCTAGAAATAAGTGAAACTGCCTTTAAATTATAAAGAATTGTGAGAACTAAATAAGAGACTTTCAATTAGATAAAAAGGATACATCAGTCTTACATAATACCCTCAACCTCTGAAACTAATAATACATTATTTTAGCTAATTGAGCTTAAAATAAAAAAGAAAGAACGAACCTATAAAATTATTCCAAATGAAAGAATTTCACATTGTACACACTCAACCCTACTTATTTCTCCAGGAAGTAAAAATCAAAATGGGATACAATTTTACATATCACATTGGGAAAAAAAAATAAAATTTAATACTTAGTGTTGTGAATGTGTAAGAAGAAAGTACATTCATTTACACACTGCTGGTGAATATGGATGGAGAACTCTGTTGTACAAAACAACAAAAACAAAAACAATCAAATAAAAAATCCATATATATTTCCTTGGATCTAGCAATTCTATTTCAGGTTTGGTGCATTCATTTAAGCAAATACTCTGAAGCTCTTTAAAGTGAGAACATATATCTATCTTGCTGATACAGTGATATTCATAATTTATATGTAAGTAAAAGAATTTATAATTCAAATATATATACACATGAAATCCAATTTTAATTTTCTATAATAGAGGTTGTTTTTTCCCATGACATAAGTAGGGAGTTGACAAAGACAAAAAGAAAAAGCATTTCTGAAGCTCACCTCTGGGAATTTAGGGATGATTGTTCTATGTTGCAGAATGGCCCATATGTCTGTACTAGAGACAAATCACATCCCTGGTGATATGTCTTTTGGGTTTACTAAAAGAATTATGTTATGTTGCTGGAGAAACCAGGCCCATTTCTGTGAGAAGCCAAATTCACAATATACTGAAGCTGTGAGACCCTGTCCCTCCCTTGATTATAGATCTGTCCTGGCTAAAGATCTAACATGGTTTAAAAAATAATCCAATATGGTTGAATATGATGCTGAGTTTGACATGATCCTATAATATGTCTCAAAAGCTCTGGGCATACACAAAAGGTGATGGAGCTTTTATGAAGAGAGGATGTGTATGCAGCTCCAATGAAAGCCTGAACATGCTGGCTTAGAGGATATACATGAAAAAAGGAATAGTGAATTTAAGACACAACCTCAGTGACTAAATTCAAACAAACATGAAACATCTCTTTGGAGAAGGACTTATACTGTCACAGTGAAATTTAGAGAAAATCATGAATATAAGCACCAGGCTTATATAATAGCTCCTAATTCTTCCTCTCAGTTATATATTAAATAAGAAAATATATATGAAATAAAAATCGACTACATAATATATAAAATTGAGGTTGATATTTGTGTGCTTTGAAATGATCACAATACAAAATGAAATACTCTGTAAATTTATTTTCTGTAAGAATATTTGTGATGTCATAACAGAATTGATGATTATGAAGGCCAAATTAATTCAGCCTCTATTCAAAGTAGAGAGACAAAGTAGAGAGACAAGGGCGGAAGTACGTTTTGGTAAATCCAGCCAATGGTGTCAGTTTTTAACACACAGTGTAAAATAGTTCAGTTCTTGAGTGGATGGGATAGTCTAAGCGATCACTCAAGTAAATGTGTGATAGACACCAAACACCAGGGACTTAGCTTTCCTGACTATAGAAGTAGGAGTGTGCCCAGAGTGTTTCTCTTTGTATAATATCTTTTATTTCTGTCCTTTAGGGACTTTTAGAATGCTTTCGGAGGAGAGAGAGAGAGAGAGAATGCTTTGAGGAGAATCAAAATAAAATATGCATGACTCGATTAGGGAAAATGGATTCATAAAATTCTTTGACTTTCTTCTGTCAGTTCCAGGTTTATCAGAAAAACAATTAGGAATGAAGTAGGCTTTCCATGGACCTCAATGTGCTCTGTCAAAAAGAACAGACTCACAGAAGTACTAAGGTATGCATATACTCATACTACCTCAAACTGGGCCTGCCATCTGAGAAATAAGCTAGTATATTAAGACATTGACAGTCAGGCATCAATAATTGAGAGTATATAAAGGAACCCGGGTTCCAGCTGAAGCACAAATTTGGTTGAAACACACTCTTGAATTTCTACAGGAATAGGAATTAACAGAAGTAAAGGAGGTGTGTAAAAAATGCACGGGATTTGAAAATGTTTCTATTGCCAAGGTAACTAAGACTTTAAAAAGAAAAGAACATTGTCATCTGGGAGGGTAGAGAACCACAGAGCCGTGGAAGTCAAATTTGCAGTATATAAGACTATAGTAGAGAAGGAGTTTGCTTTTAAGATAAGGGCCCTTACTATGTAAATCAGTTGAAAAGAAGGCAGGCTATCAAGGAGGCTTAGCTCAGGGCCATTTTAAACATGGAAAAGCTAGGCCTAATTGTATAGGACAACTTGGATCCTCCTCCTAAACAAAGAGCTACCTAGACTCTCCCTGTTACCAAGACAACTATAAGAGGCAGAAAAGAAGAATTTGGTTACTTAAGTCAAAAGCAGGAGACACCCAAAATATTTGAAATAAAGACAAAGATAATTCCATATAAGAATTTATCATATTAGCTTAGAGATCTTATTTTGACTATAAAACATTTTAGACGGGATCCCTGGGTGGCTCAGCAGTTTGGCACCTGCCTTCGGCCCAGGGCACAATCCTGGAGACCTGGGATCGAATCCCATGTCAGGCTCCTGGTGCATGGAGCCTGCTTCTCCCTCTGCCTATGTCTCTGCCTCTCTCTCTCTCTCTCTGTGTGTGACTATCATAAATAAATAAAAATTAAAAAAAAAAAAACATTTTAGAAACCAGCAAAGTCGAAAGTCTCAAACTGACAAGGAAAAAAATTAAAAAAATAAATTATGATTCTATCAATAAAATATCATAGGTACAAATAACAAGAGAATTGCAAAAAGGCTGTTGCCTTAAAAATCCACTGGAATTACTCCCAGATTTTATTTTTTTTAAAGATTGTATTCATTTATTTTATTTTTTTTAAAGATTGTATTCATTTATTTTATTTTTTTTAAAGATTGTATTCATTTATTTGAGAGAGCAGGAGCAGAGGGGGAGGGAGAAGCAGACTCCTCACTGAGCAGGGAGCCCTGATAAACATGGGGCTCCAGGCTCCATCTCAGGACTCCAGGATCATGACCTGAACTGAAGGTGGCCACTCAACTGACTGAGCCACTCAGGTGCCCCCACTCCCAGATTTTCCCAGTTCTGGAGAACTTCAGATAATAGCACTGGAATTAAATTTAAACCATTTAAGATCTATGCAAGTATATGGCCTTATCATATGATGGTATCTATCACCTTACTCCAGGAGTTAGTGGTCACTAAGAGATTAGACTAGATGGGTTCCTCATGCTGTGCCGAATGACCGTCCACACTGGAAGTTGAATTTTACATTTTCAACTTTACATTTTCATATCCATACACACCTTCCTCATGAATAATGAGTTAGAAGAGTGGTTAAATGTGGTTCATGATGAGCAGCATCAGCATCACCCAGATCTACTGAGCCCTAGAATTCCTGAATGAGAAACACCTGAGGTAGGGCTGACACTCTTGAGCTTTAACAAGATCTCCAGGTGATTCTCATGACCATTAAAATTGTGATCTCCTGGGATAAATATACAGGGATAACATTTAACCTAGAAGTTTGCATATAAGGCTAAAATTTCCACAAAAGATGATAGGATTAAAAAAAGAAGTAATTACACTTTATATAGATGGTATGGTAACACCTTTTTGATGTTATAGGAAACACACGAGTTCATAGATGGAGGTGATAAAACTAGGTTAAGGGGAAAAGAGAAGTAGAAACCAGATGCAAAGGGAAAAGATAAATAAAAAATAAAGGGAAAAGAAATTAGGTAGAAGAAGAGACACTGGATAGAAGAAGAATCCAGATGAAGGGAGAGAGAACTGATGACATAGGCAGAGACCAGACAGAGGAAAGAGTGGAGAAGAAAAGGAGCATTGATTTTAAATTGCTCCCAAAATATTTTTGCTTTCAGTGGGATTATTTCTGCACCCTTCAGAAAATTTAGACTGATGAGTTTCTTCACATTTCACTGCATGAAGAACTTAAAACTAGACTGATTATTTAGATATGAGGAAACCCACAGAGTTCTTTACAATTCTGTAGAAAGAGACCTCATAGAAGATATAGGCCTTCCTAATAAATCCTTTGTAAATCATAAATTGGGTTTAATTTTTTACTCCCAGCTGAAAAGTGAGTCATATCAATTTTCTACTATATATCAATGGTAAGTACTACTCCACGTGGTTGAACTATCTAGTGTATGTATGATATTTAATGGTCATATAATTTATAGCCAGTATACAATCTTGATATATAAAATGATAGTGTGCTGATTATGTGTGCACATATACATATGTACATACAAACACAGATATCAGAGGACATTTTCTCTTAGTCATGGTTTTAGGAAGACTTAAATTCCATTCTTTATTCCATTTTATGTACAGTTCATGGTTAATATTATATTTTCACTGAATTTTGGAGGATATCCTACATTTACAAAACAGGTGTCTATATGTACTTTTTTCCCTTAGGCAGATACTTATGTTTCAATAATACTAGTACATTTTATGCTATTTTATTTTTACTAAGAACATTTTTGCAATGTGAAGTAATGGGACAAACTTTTTAGCAAGCTTACCAGAATTCACACAAATATTCTTTTCGTTTAAAAAATAATCTGAAAGAAAAAAAAATAAAAAATAAAAAAATAATCTGAATGGCCATTCATTTATTCCAGTAATACTGCCCCTCTATTCTTGGACCTTATTGTTTTAAATTGCCTCCAAAACCTTCAAGATATTACTTTAAATATCAAAAGGTAAAGATAATTTTCATTTTAAGATGGAAATCCAAATAACATTTAGAGTTGGGTCAGCTTAATTAAAGGGTATATCAGATTGCATAGAACTTTTTTTTCATCATTTTACTTAAAGTTTGTGTAATTTAAAAGTGACAGTATTATTTTCTTCTGTGTGGCCTCCATACTGCTTTCTATAAAGCAATTAAGGAAGTTTTGAAATTATTGTTAACAATCATTTTAATGTAAGACCAAGCATAAAATCTCAAGTAACATAAATTTGAATGTTTAATTTTTGATATTCTTATATCAAAAGATGACTTATTACTACATAGCCACTGTGAATATCATCTTCTATGACTTTACAGAGGATATAGTATGTTTGTGGTTTTATGGAGTTTTTTTAATCTTACTAATGGAGCATTAAACTGACCTGGAAAATACTGAAATTAAGTTTTATTTTTCATCTAAGCACTCAGTGTGCTTGGCAGCCAAGAAAGAGGTTGAAGGGCAATACTGACGCTGTTTAGGCAAAATTATTGGGAGGTTAAGGTTGCCTGTTTTTCTCCTCAGACCTTTGACATATATATCATGCTCTCTATGGTTCAGCCTGGCCTTTTTAGCCTCATTTGCATGAGCCAAAGCTGTGTAGTCAGCAATGTAACTGCCCAAAGAAACAATCCTATTAGTCTTAGTGAAGATATTTTTACTTTGTTAAATGAAAAAGCAGGCTACAATACCCAATCATTAGATACATTTGAGATATATTAAATAAATGTATTAACATTTTCCACTAGGGAATGTGATTTCTCAGAAATACTTGCCTGTAAATCCTGGGAGACATTTGCAGAAGAAATAGCCACTTAAATATACACTGGTTGCTTCATTTTTGCAGGGCACAGATTTACAATCTTCAGTTTCTATTTCACAGATGTTTCTTTCATATATTTGCAGACAGCTACAGTTGCAGTTGTGCAAATGGACAAAGCAGAGGCCATACACTGATGTATTCTGGTTTTCTAAGCAATCCTCAACACTGAGCATATAGAACCGATCCATGTAAACAAAAGAAATGCTGCATCTACAACATGCAATACCCCCCCAAAAAAAAAGTCCAATTAGTCATATCATTTAAAGATTTATCACATATTTACTTAAATACACAGGGTAGCAGTACAATAAATATGGTTGTGGGGCTCACTTTTGAAATTGTTCTTATAGAAAATGTTCATATTTGACAAAACTTAATTTTTGTTCATTGTGAAGAACGAGTGAAAAGAACTTTGGCAGAAGACAGGCGTAGACTCAAACACAGGTCCTGCCACTTAATTGCTACATAACCTAGGACAGTGGCATTAACTCTCCTGAGGCTAAATAACAAGGTTAGTGTTCCTGTGTTTGTCAGGATTTTTGTGAAAATTTGCAGTGTGAGTGCCTGACAATTAGCTTTTTCGATTGCAATATTAGTGCCCGACCTAAACTTTTGCTTGTCAAGGCATTCATTTCAAAGATATTTACCTTGAATATACACGCTGTCAGCTATACAACTAGATAAAGGGCCAGGCCGATCCACCTGAAGTTCCCCTTTTCTGGAAAACCCTGGTTGATCTAGATAAGATCTAGATAGATCTTTTGTGTAACCCTGCTTTTCCCTTCCTGCTCTTTAATTTCCAATGGCTGGGGTGTTTTATATTCACCAGCATAGAAAGAAACCCCAGGTACCTCCAAGTCAATAAAACCACAACTCTAAGTCCTCTCTCTCTTTACCTGAGATGCAACCTCTTTGTGTGGCTTCCCCTGTGCCTGCCAGAACCTGTGGTTACAAAGAAAAAGCTTGTTTTTTCAAAGCTCCCTGATGATTCATGCCAAGGTGCATCTTACAATCATAATGAAAACCACAGGGGACAGTCCTGCAACAACACCACCTTGGGGAAATGCCTGTGAGGGCTCCGCAGAAGCCTGAACAGGCAAGTGAGTGCTCCAGGCTTTCCCAGCTTGTAGGTGAGTGTCCCAGCCTCGCTATCCATAGGCTGAGGTGCTCACAAGTTTGAAGTATTTAAACTCATGCCAAAGAAAAATGGATTTTTAATTAATAATAGTTTCTATTGATAGTATTCATTCATTCATTTCTATATTCATTCCATAAATATATATTTGCATTTTCTATATGACTGGCATTGACCTAAAAATATTGAACATTTTTTAGTCTATTCTATAGGCTAGGCACCACCTTTGGTAAAGTGGATTATGAGATGCCATTTTAATATGATTATACACTGTGTGATATGAACGCATTTATTCCTTTTAATATTGTATATACATACACATAAAGCATCAGAAAAAGAATGCCTAAGGTGAGGAAGAAACCTAAATCAGAGATAATCTTTGGTCTAAAGTAAAGTGTTGTGATTTTAAAGTATCCTTTGCCAACTCTTCAAAGGGCACTTAAGATAATCATATAAACATGTCAATGAGTTGAGAAGAGCAAAGTCAAATTACTTTGCTTGTTATTATTAGTGAAAATTAACCTACTGAACTCAAGTCATTACACTCATAAATTTATATGATGGTAGGTGTTTGGAGCCAGCAGGAATGTTAAAGGTCAATTAGTTCAAACCTTTCTTCTTGTAGTTGTGAGAAACTTAGCCATTTAATGCAATTTGCCAAGGATCACTGAGATTGTTAATGGCAGTCAGTATAGTTGATGTTTTGAAATATTCAAAGCACCAGCCTTGGAAAGGGAACCTTGGTTCTAATTCTTCTCTTATTTAGAAGTTTTTCTTCCCTAGCTTTCTCATCTTTAAAATTATCAGTACTACATCTGTTTCATAAAAGAGGATTAAATGTGTTCATTACTGGGCAAGTAAGTCTGCTTCCAGCCTTACATATGCAAATGTTTACTTGAAATAAAGTTATTAAACACAGGCAATAGCAGCTATAAATGGAGACTGATTATAATAGTTTATTACCTGAAATTCAAGTAGGATGATATGATTTTCCAATATAGTTAACAAATTCTAATAAATTTCTGAATAAAGCATAATATGTCCTTGATTAACAAGAAAGTTTCACTCCTGGAAAATCCAATAATTATTAAAATTTTATAAAAATATTTTATATCAGTGTGTAAAATGAAGTTAATATATTGGCTCCAGATATTTATAAAACGGTTTTATAGCCACATTAATGGATGTTGGGACTTTTGGAAATTGTACATACCATGGAACACTTCTTGTTGTTGTTCATGGAACCATTCTGTGCATTGAAATATTTTTAACATTCATCATCCACTACTTACCTGCTAAATGCCAGCTGTTTCAACCAATTATACTGAATTAGAATGACCCTAGAATTCAAAATGTCCCCAGAATACAAGAACGTCTCTTTGAAAATCATTGACCTAAATAAATTTCTCCAGTTTACTAAAGCACTCACCCAATCTTGTACAAGTTTGTGGAGCATTTTATCATCCCAATTAATAATATGCATGTAAGTGCTGGTATATGTGTATAAATGAATACCTAGTGCTAAGACAAATTGCTATTAAATTGAAAGATTTTCAGTGACAAGTGCATCACTTTTGTTAAAAAAGAAAGTCAAGAAAATTATAGGGGTCCATATATATTATTTATAATTTTAAAATGTTCTTAAAATTTCATAGAACTCTCACTATGAGAAAATGAATTGTTCATGAATGTATTACTAACTTTATTATTAAATAAGCCAACTTTATTTTTAAATAAGCCACTTTGAATTGCACTTAAATTTGAGACAAGATTGAAAGAACAAAGCAAAAATATGTCAGTTGAAAATATGACTTCATATATAAATATTGTGATTTAAATTTTTTCATCATTTAGTTTTTTAATGGAAAAATATTCTGGGAAGAGATGAAATTAAATATATCACTCTACCTATTACTCTAAATCTTATGATCCATATGCCTGATATACAGTGGATGCTCCATTAATACTGTTTGACTATATAATCATCAAGTGTATTTTAAAATTGAATTATGCTCAAGAGAAAGGTCATCTTAAAGGTTCTGAATAAACAGCTTCATGAAATTCCAAGTCTTAGGAGATAATTTGAAAAGTAATGCAAAAAGGTTAGACCTATAAAAAGCTATTTAGATATAATGAAGTAAAATAAAAAATCTGGTCCAGGTAGCACAAAATCATATAACATGCATACATTTTTATTGTTTGACATATGAAATTAAAGCATGAAAAGTCATAGAGCCTGAAGCTATAATAGAGTCAAACTTTGACTTTATATCATAACAGATGCATTGGTTTGCACCCAAAATTTAAAAAAAAAAAAGATGCTTGGGAGATAATTAATGAATACACTAGCTAAGTTTCAACCCATACTGTAGTTGAAACTTAATTATACAAAAGCATGTCCTTTCATGAAGTTATTATAATTAACTTTTGTCATGGATATGGAAATTACAATGGTATCTACTTTAGAATTGCTTAAATGAATTAATAACCTCCATATATTTTTACTATAAAGCTTAAAGAAGCAAGGTTATCTCATTTTTCAGGAGGCAATAAAAAGGAAAAAAAATGCATGTAAATGCATTACACAAAAGCATCCAGTCACTAGAGTTGAGTAGTATCAAGACTAACCAAAACCAAATATATACGTACATACACATACATGGGAACATACAATAAGCCATACTGATATGCAGTTAACTTTTTCCTTTTTTTCCCCCCTGAAAGTAAAATGTAAAAAAAAAAAGTTCTGTATGGGAGTCAGATAAGTTTTTATGGGACATTCAAAATTAAAAAATGGAGTGCCTAGGTGGTTTGGTCAGTTAAGTGTCTGTCTGACTCTTGGTTTCAGCTCCGGTCATGATCTTGTGGCTCCATGTTCAGTGAGGAATCCATTTGAAGATTCTCTCCCTCTGCCCCTCCCCTCTTTTACACATACCTGTGCATGTGTGTGAGTGCTCTCTGTCTCAAAAATAAATAAATACATAAATCTTAAAACAAACACAAAACAAGACATTTAACTTCTTAATACAAAAGTCATCCATATCACGGCAAAAATTAAAGTAGTCTTAGAAGTTAATAATGATCAGACTTCCTGGTTCAGAAGTAATTTAAGAAAACCATGATTAAAATACATTTCTGTGGCAAAATCACTAAAGCTGTATTTGTTATATAAGCCTCCTGACTCTACAGAAATAGGTTTTGAAACTACATTATTTTATCATGGACTTTTAGATTTTGCAGTTTAAAATAGAACTTTTGCTTATAACTGAAAAATAATGTTTTGGTTAAATTTAGCATTACATGGAAAATGTGAAAAATTTTAAAATAGCTCATAAAAGAAACAGGTTTATTTTAAAGATCCCAGAAAGAAAGCCAGAAAATTCATTGCTATAACCCAAACTACTTGTATCTTTAGAAAGTGGAGATAATAGTTGTTTTAGTAATATAAAAAGATATTTACTTTCTAAATGATATAGAATAACCATGAGATGTGTTCTGAGAACATTAATTTATCTATGGATACCTGGGGTCAGATATCAAATATCATTTTCACAGTTTACACAATGTTTTCCAATTAGAGAGTACTCAAATATATAAAAAATGTATGAATGAATAGGTTTCACTTTGTTATGCTATTTCTGATAGCAAGTAGGGATTGGTGACTTGGGCATCAATTTAAACTTCATAAATGGCTGAAGCTATGAACACTTCAGAGTCTGGGCTTGGTGTTGTGAAGTTACTATCCTATACTTATCAAGAACTATACAAAATGGCTGGTGAGATTTTTTTTTTCCCCCATTAAGGTTTTCTAAATTCCCACAAACTATTTTGAACATTTTAGGGTAAAAATGTGGTAATACTCAAAACTGTGTTAAATACTTCATTTCCATTATGCCGTGTAAGCTGTGCTTATACAAAATACATTTCAATAGAAAAACGTCTATGATTATCAACTGTCAGTTAACACTATTATTATCATTGTTATTGTTAGTGTCTTTCATCATAAAGTAATCCTTAAATTTAATATTATTACAGACTATCATTGCTACAGTGCTATCATTATTTTTCTAAAAAGTTCATTTTTAAAGTTTTCCATCCCCAAACCTCAAAAATATCTCCCTACATTGTTTTCAGTTATGCCACAATTTTGTCTTTTAATTTAGGTTTCTGAACACATTCAGAGTCTGCTTCTACATAAAGTGTAGGGTTGTGATCCAGTTTTATTTATGGTCTTATAGTGAACCATTTCCCCAAACCTTTCCACTAAAGAATCCTCTGTATTTCCATTAAATTATGGGTAAATTTCTTCAAATTTCTTGTATATTGAGATCCTCTATGTACATGAGTTTTTCTCAAAGCTCTGGCCCACTGTTTTTTTTTGTTGTTGTTGTTGTTGTTTGTTTTTTGTTTTTTTTTTTACAGTGGTACTATCTGGATTTTATAGTTATCATAACATTTTTCTGAATGCATCCCCATTGCATCACAGCTACCTACATTTTGGGATATACAGTTTTCACAGTGTTTTCTTATAATCTTTTTGATATTTAAGTAATGTTTTATCACTCTTCCTTGATTTTAGTGATTTGATTCTTCTCTCTCTTTTTCTTAGCATAGGTAAGGATTATTTATTTTCTTAATCCTCTCAAAAACGGACTTTTGGTTTTGTTATTTTCTATTGTTTGCCTATACTCTAATGAATTAACTTCACTCTACAGTTTATGATATTCTTCCTTTGGCTTGCTTTAAATTAATTTTCTCCTTTTCCATTAAGTTAAGGTAGTTTAGGATATTGATTGAGATCTTTTTTGTTTTTAACATATGTATTTAGAGCTATAATTTTGATTCTAAATGCTGCATTGCCTATGGCCTATGATTTTTGCCATGCCATAACTTTATTTTAATTAATCTCAAATGATTTCCTAATGTCCCTTTTACTTCTTTTTGATTCACTGATTTATGTGGACTGTGTTATTTAATTTTTATATGTTTGTAAAATGCTTATTGTTTTTGATTCCTAATTTAATTCCATTGTGGTCAGAAAATGTATTGAAATCCTCTTAAATATATTGCAGATTGTATTAACATATGTTCTGTCTTGGAAAATGTTCTATGTGCATTAGATAAGAATGCCATTCTGCTGTAGTTGAGTGGAATATTCTATAGATATCTGCCAGTTCTAGTTGATTTATAGTGTTCTTCAATTTTTTTTTTTATTTTTGTTATCTACCAAATGTTATATCACTACTGAAAGTGGAGTATTGAAGTTTCCAACTATTGTTGGCCATATCTTTCTTCAATTCTGTCAGTTTTTGTTTCATATATTTTGAGTTTCTGTTAAATGCGTACATGTTTATAATTGCAACATCTTCTCATGATTGCTTTATCATTTTAAAATGTATGTTTTCTCAATTAATCATCTTTTCCTTTAAAGTCTATTGTGGTCAGCCCGGGTGGCTCAGTGGTTTAGCACCACCTTCAGCCCAGGGCCTGCCTGATCCTTATCCGAGATAGAGCCCACCTCAGACTCCCTGCGTAGAGCCTGCTTCTCCCTCTGCCTGTGTGTCTGCCTCTCTCTCTTTCTCTCTCTCTGTCTCTCATGAATAAATAAACAAAAGATCTTAAAAAAATTAAACAATAGAGTCTATTTTGTCTGATATTAAAAGGGATACTCCAGCTTTTTATGGATGCTGATTGAATGGAATCTTTTTCTAACTTTTTTTTACTTTCAACCCATTTGTACATTTAAATGTAGGGTGTATGTCCCATAGAAAGTATATACTGTCTATATCCAGAAATTATCTAACCTGAAAATCTTTGCCTTTGATAGTATTTTTAATGCATTTTTAAATGTTATTTTTAATATAGTTGGATTTATGTCTGCCATTCTCCTTTTTGTTATCCATATATTGTATCTTTTTAGATCTTTATTCTTTTGATACTACTTATTTTGTATTAAGTAAACATTTTGTAGGGCAAATTTTTGGTATCTATAATGCTGTTTTTACTACATTATTTGAGTTAATTTCTTAATAGTTGCTCTGCAGTTTAACATATACACATTAACATATCAGATCTACCACAAATTTAATCAGAAACTAATTTAATTCTAGTATGATATACAAAAATTATTACTGTATGTCTTTTCCTATCCCCCTGTTTTTTTTGTGCTAATGTTGTTATACATAATAGAATATACATTATATAAATAATATATAATAACTATATATGCGTATGTTTGAGATATAAATACCAATCAGTTTAAACAAAAATATTATTATGAATTACTATAAAATTGTTTAGGAGGCTAAAATTAAAAACACAAGAAATAACAAGTATTGGCAAAGACATGGAGAAAACAGAACCCTCATGCGCTGTTGATGAAAATGCAAATTGGCACAGCCACTGTGCAAAACAGTATAAAGGTTCCTCAAACACTTAAAAATAGAATTACCATATGATCCAGCAATTCCATTACTGGATATTTACCCCAAGAAAACAATAACCACTAATCAAAGAAATATATGTACCTTTATGTTTATATATTTAATAGCGTTATTTATAAGACTCAAGATATGGAACCAACATGAGTGTTCATTGATAAATAAATGGAAAGATGTGGTGCATATATATGCACATACATACACATATATACACATATATGACAGAATATTACTCAACAATTGAAAAGAATGAAATCTTGCAACAATATGGATTGATCTAGAGAGTATATTGCCAAGAGAAATAAGTCACTCAGAGAAAGACAAGTACCATATGATTTCACATGTGGAATTTAAGAAACACCTAAACAAAATTAGAAAACAACAAACAACAATTACAAAAACCCAACAAACAAAAACAAAACCCAAACTCAAATACAGAGAACAAACTGGTGGTTGCCAGTAGGGAGGTGAATGAGAGATAGGTGAAATCCATAAAGGGAATTGAAAATATGGTTTTTAACAGAATTTATTTATTTATTTGAGAAAGAGAAAATCAGAGAGAAAGCACGAGGGGGAGAGGCAGAAGGAGAGGGAGAAGCAGACTCCCTGCTGAGCAGCAAGCTGGACATGGTGCTCAATCCCAGGACCCCAAGATCATAAACTGAGTCAAAGGCAAACACTTAACTGACTGAGCCACCCAGATGCCTCCAAAATACATTTTCTTGGTGAGCACTGAGAAATGTATGGAATGTTGAATCATTATAAAAAGCAATTATGGCTTGTCAGTACAATTATGAAACTATAAATAGGTGATATTCTGTGTTCAAATTATATATAAATACCTGGATTTATTAATTTCATCTTTATAAAGAACTTCATGTTGACACCCACTTTCTTCATAATCAGTTGTATTTTCAAGAGACATTTTGCCAAGCCATCTTGGAATACATCGACACCAATATCTCTTATTGTCTTCTTCACTCAAACAACTGCATTCCTTTGCACACATCTATAAATTTAAAAAAAAGTGAATTTTGTAAATGTCTATCACATTATAATATTAGAATCATTTTAAAGGTTGCATTTTATGCTTTTCTGTATATATTAAAAGTATATATTCCTTTATCAAAGGTAAAATAAACTCTGTTTTGATTTATATTTAAATCATTTTAAACAGCCATTTTTAGTTTATTTATGATTGAAACAGATACCTTGTAAAAAGCTAAATAAATCAACATCCACTATTCAGTTGTTTTACACTATCTTTAATGTAATTTGAATCAAAATTTTAGACATTGCTTATATGTTGACTAATACTGTGGAAGTCAGATTCTACTGATAACCAGATCCATGGAAAAACTTTTTCTCATATCACTAAATAGTCTTTTCTACTTCAGTGAGTTGCTTAGACTCATGTTTGAACTGACTGTAATATTTTACTGCATCCCTCATTAAAAATGAATTAAATAAAACCTTAACACATATTCATTTCAGATTTGTATGGAAGTCATAATTTTACCTGTTTAAAAAAACGTATATCATTTTAACCATTTTGGAGGTCTTTCAGAAATATTCCCAGTGTATTTACCTTAAAGGAGTAAGTAAATTTTGTCACCAAAAAAGTGCACCTATAATGGACAGCTTAAAACCAGATGTATCTTTCCTAGCTCTCAGAAGTGAATTCAAAAACCACAATAGAACTTTGATAATTTTTTTTCATTTTCCTCTTAATACTTTTGTTTCCTCTATGGTATTGGTTTATAACCAATAGGTTATTTCCCATCAATGGCTACAATGATTAGAAATTTAGTTTCAGGGTCTGATACTTTGGTGATAGATTAATGATTGATAGAGATCTAGTCTCTTGTTGGGGAAGAGTCAATTGAGAATCTGTTTCTCCATTTTTCTATTTGGATCTCAGGTAAATGAAGAATTTTTAGTCCTCTAAGAAGGAGAACATCTCTTTGACATGGACAGATTATTTTTTTTTTTCAAATGCTATTTCCCTTTAACTTACAGCTAAAATATTATAAATATATTCTCTAAGTTTTCTCAATATGTGCCTGTATGTCTTCAGAAAAAAATATTTATCCCTTACTGTTTGAATGTGTAACCATTTTCTACCGCAGGGGTATTTGTTGTAATGTTTCTTAAATTACAGAGGTCTTTTAGAATTTGCTTACAAAGTTAAATTAGCATTTCCAGAAGAAGCAATAATTAGCATTTTATGACTATCTTATTATTCTCTCTTTATATATGATATATTTATACAAATATGCACATATTATTAGCTTTTTCTGAAATGTGTGATTATATTGCACTTTATCAACCCAATTATGTTAGTGTGTACTTTTTATAAAAACGAGGTATTACATTACTTCGCTAAAATTATCAAGTTAGGAAATTAACTGGATATTATATAATCAATAAATTTTATTCAAGATTTGTCAAGTATTCTAATACACTATATAAAAATCAAATAAATAATCTTCCTTGAACATGACTAGAAAATACGAAGCACCAAAACTTCAGATTACCCGGAAGTAAAATATACAGAAACACAAGCGATTAATAATTTTCTTTTTTACTCCTTGTTGGTTTGTACTGTTTTGTAGAGATTATATTGGAAAGTTTGAATTTGCATGCCTTCCATTATCTTGTTTACTTTGAAAGTCCTCTCAGTTGATTTGGTTTAATTATGAAAGCAATACAATTAATTAGTCTTATTCTGCAATCCAATTCCTCTTGTGCTCTGCACACACACACACACACACACACGCATGCATTTTCTTCATTTCTTGTAATAAGCTTTTCAATTTTTCTTTTTTTAAAGTTTTTATTTTAATTCCAGTTAGTTAACATACAGTGTTATATTAGTTTCAAGTGCACAATATAGTGATTCAACACCTCCATACACCACTGTGCTCATCACAGTAAGTGCCCTCCTTAATTCCCATCATCTATATAACCCATTGTCCCACCCACCTCCCCTCTGGTAACCATCAGTTTGTTCTCTATATATAAGAGTCTGTTTTTTTGGTTTGCCTCTCTCTCTCTTCTCCCCCCATCACTTGTTTGTTTTGTTTTTTAAATTCCACATATGAGTAAAATCATTTGGCATTTCTCTTTCTCTGGTTGACTTATTTTACTAAGTATTATACTCTCTAGCTCCATCCATGTCTGTGCAAATGCAAGATTTCATTCTTTTTATGGCTGATTAATATTCTATTATATATAGAATATTATATATACTATATTATGTATATATATACACATATATACACATATACCACTTTTTCTTTATCTGTTCACCAGTCAGTGGACATGTGAGCTCTTTCCATAATTTGGCTATTGAAGATAATGCTATAAACATCATGCGTGTATTCTTTTGAATTAGTATTTTTGTATTCTTTGGATAAATATCTAGCAGTGCAATTACTGGATCATGGGATAATTCTATTTTTAACTTTTTGTTGAACTTCTATACTGTTTTCCACAGTTGCTGCACCAGTTTGCATTCCCACCAACAGTATAGGAGGGTTCCCCTTATTCGGCATCCTTGCCAACACCTGTTGTTGTTGATTTTAGCCATTCTGACTAATGATGTGAAGTGATATCTCATTGTGGTTTTGACTTGTATATCCTTGATGATGGGTGATGTTGAGCATCTTTTCACATGTCTGTTGGCAATCTGCATATCTTCTTTGGAAAAATATCTATGTCTTCTGCCCTTTTTAAATAGGAGTATTTAGTTTTTGAGTGTTTAATTTTATATTACTATTGTACTTTAAGTATGCATAGACCTGTTAAACTATCTGCATGTATAGTCTACTTGTAAGAGGGGAATTATATAGGTTTTAAAAAAAGTGGAAGAAGACTAGGCTGCACAGTGAAGTGTGTTTCCTCAGGATAATGTCATCATATGTGGTTGTCCTCTTTTTGTTATTCAGATTTTGACACTGTGTCTCTGACAGCAGATTCTGCACTCATTGACTGTCCCCACTTGTAGCACCTGCTCCATATTCCTATGTTGTTTGTTTCAGGGGCCTTCTTAGGAGTGCACGGACTCATTTATTTGGCTCATGCAAACTGTGCTAAAGACCAATGCTTCCCAGATATTGGGTTTCTATATCTTTTGCTTTTTTATTTGCATCTTTTCAATATAATCTGGGATGATTAAATATAACATAAGGAAAAACTACTACTAGCTAACACTACTAGCTAACCATACTCAAAGCCCAGAGTCTATGAAGACTTGTGTATTCTTAATTCTCAATTTCTACTAAAAAAAATTAAAAATGCATAATTTGCTATTGTATGATGAAGAGAAAAATACCATACACTAAAGACTTATTGTATTTTAATTATTATAAACCTATGTCCTAAATAATGATAAAATCTTACAAAAATAGTGTTTTAACAATAAAGATAATGGTGCAGAATTTAGAATATGGCAAACTATTATTCCATATAAGTATATGCTTTTCTTTTTTTGCTTTATTTTTAAAGTAAATATTACTGGGATTTAAGAAAATCTGAAAGAACTAAAAGAAACTTCCCCAAAATAATATATAAAAAACCATACCAACTTTCGTGTAAAAATTGTAATATGAACACCTAAATAAACTTGGAAAGTTTGTCAAGACTTAGTATATGTTGAAGACAGTTATTTTTTCTTACTTCAATTATTCACTATATCTAAAAACCATTTCAAGTAATCGCTGCAATTGAAAAATAATGAATTTGGTATTTCAGCAGTGTTTCTCATCTCTCATATAATCTAATCTTTTACTAAAATTTTAGTTTTCTATAACTAAATTTAGACATAACAAAAGGTCTCCCAGGAAAACCTATATGACAGTAAATTTTGTCAATGGGTACATACAATGTTTAATCTACAGCACATTTAAGGGAAAGATTTCTCAATTTTTGAACATAGGGAAAAATCAAGAAATCTACTTAAAGGATTCCATTAATCTTCTGAAATTTTGTGCAAAACATTGTGCACATAAATTATTGTGAGGAAACTGTTTCTAGTTTTCATCAACTTTTCAATGGATTCTGATATAGAACGAAAGAGAAGAAAGAAAAAAAGAAAAAAGAAAGAAAAGAAAGAGAAAGAAAGAAAGAAAGAAGAAAGAAATAAAGAAAGTAGAAAGAAAGATTGAAATATATTCATTTATACTCAAGATTAGAGTAACAGAAAGTACTCTGGGAAGTTCAGCACTTATATGCACTAATATATAATTAGTATAATACTAATAATTATAATTATTATAATCAAATTATAATTATTATATTGACAATCAATTATTAACACTTGTAATTGTATAAAAAGCTGATATTTAAAAAGTACCTGAAATATGGAATGAGATTTGATTCTTGAAAATTAAAGAATATTTATTTGATAAGGAAATGTAAAACAGTCATAAATCTGGGAAATGGATAATCTTTCCTTCCCAAGGAGAAGAGAAGTAAAAGCAGTATTTCTGGAAAATCTTTTTATGATAATTTATTACTGATGTAGTTATGTAACACAATACTACACGCAAAATTAACTTCAGCTGGATAGAAGTTAAGCCATAAGAATATTTACAACATACTTCAGAAAAATGCTTTCTATATTTAAGTAAATGACTAAATAATGCTATCATTTCATGGACAATCATATATTTGTATAAATTATTTTGCCATTTCCATATTATATTATATTAGTAAAATCATTTAGTAAAGAGATACTAATGGGGAGAAACTCTAAGACCCAGTATGACATATTTACCTGTTTTTTGGCCCTTGTCAATTAAATAGATGTGTAAAGAGACTTCACTTGTGGGAGTGAGTGACTTCTTTATAGGATATGTAGAAACTTGGATTCTTACAAAAGTATTCATCAAAGTAAAAATTGCCCTAGACAAATTTCAGCAAGCAAGAAAGACTTTATTCAAGACTACTGTAATAGAAGAGAGATGGAACTCCACTTTGCTGAAACAAGACAAGAAAGATTTTAAATGCTGGCATTAGCTAGATGAAAAGTACTGGAGGAAATTAGGGGAGAGATTGGTCAATGAGATGTGTAAAGCACATTAAGTTATTCTTGAGTGTGCAAAGGTTTTGCTTTGTTAGTAGGTCTTCATGTTTGCTAATTGGTGCCCACTGAAGTTAGGCTCTTATTCTCACAGGATGATTGCATTTTCGTCTTTCTCAAGGTTTACATTTTAAAGAAATAGTTTCCTGGTCCTTGAGAAAGACAGTTCCTGGGTCCTAAAACTAACTGGCAAAAGGCTGAAAGTAGAATGCATATATTTCAGAGAGGCAGAAAAAGAATTATACATTCAAAGAATGTATAATTGCAAATTATCCGAAGTAAATGTTCTAAGAAAAAGGAAGTCAGGGGCCTATAGTCAAGAAGAAGCCTATCTAAAATTCAGTTAAGGTCAGGGGAACATTAAGAATGCCTTGGTCATATTCTTAGCTAACTAAAAAATATATTTTTATACTGGCTTGGACCTAGTAAAAAATTAACTAAAATAGTTAAATTTGGTGAAGGTCTTTCCTATTCCAACTTTTAGTGTCTCTCTGTCTCTTCTCTGCTGTTTTAAAAGCGTCCTTAGTCCCAGTAACTCATAATAATGTATAATTTCATAGCCTTTTTGTAGCAAGAATGTAAAAAAAAATGAACTCACTTATATTTATGTGCTTTCCTTCCAAAAGTGTTTGCATTTAAAAAGACCTGAAGGGAGGACATTTTTTAACACAGAGAAAGGAAAGAATACTTTTGGAATTTTAGTCTTTGATGATGAGAACTGAAATGAACCAAGTTTCCTGTCCTATATCTAAAATACTGAGAAAAATATATAAAAAATAACTTACTCTTTGCTCCATGAAATACTTTTTCTTGGAAAATAAGACTAAGACCGTGAACCAACTAAAATAAGTTATTTACCAAGCATAACAGCTTGTTCATCAACCTCACTTTAAGATTCTCATAACATTATGTCCACCAGTCCAAAGCTTTATTCGTGAACTCTAACCAATCTTTACAAGTACCCACCCCGTGTAACTAAGAGCATATAAATATCTTTCCATAAATTCTCCAAGACAGTAGTCTTATTTTATTAAGTGTTGTTTTTGTTATTGTTGTAAATCTAAAAGAATTTGTTTCTCTTGATCAACAGAATTGTCTAGTGGTCTTTTGGAGGATCAGTTGTGAACAAGCACAAAATTCTGCAAAGATCCAATTAAAATACACTCCCTACCAGAGCTCACACTCCCAGACTACAAACACTACTCTGGGACCACTGGACATTTCTCTCTCCATCTGTGACGGTGACATAGGTATAGCATCGAGTCTGAACTCCAATTTTTTTCCATCAAATTCCCAATGCTATTTACTTTTTTTTTATTTACTTTTTTTTTCTTATTAAGAATAAGAGAACATTTTAAGAGTCCTTGGATTATATGATCCAATTTGATTTAGAAAGAACAGAAATTTCTCTCGCTTCCTCACTTCCTCTGGTGAGTCTAAGCGAGTATGTCTACTGGAAGAGGACAAGCATAGCTCTCACATTTTCATCATTCAGATGACCTAAATAAAAAATGAGTTGAGTAAGTCACAGTAATCTACATTCCTTGAACAAAATATTCCTTGAGTCACCTTTTCAAAATCTTGTCAACACTTTTGTCCAGCTCTCAGTTTGGACTCATTGTTCTTTGGTAGGTTTTGGTGACATGGCATTGCACAGGGACCTATGTAAGTTTTCATGAGGTCTTAGTCTCAGGCTTCCCTTCATGTTGTTAAGTCAGGTACATATCTCTCTAATTGCTATAATTTCTCAGAGGACAATCTGAAATTGCAGTGGCCACTCTGGGGAAATTTTGACATGAACAAGATTGTTCATTTGACAGATACATTAGAACAACAACAAAAAAAGACTCTCACGAGATGACTCTTCATCCTGTGTGTCTAATAGAGAGATTACTCTGTTTAACGCACAAGAACCCCTCTTTCATTTTCATGCTTCTGGGATTAATAAGCATTAGATTTTTAATTATGTGGCTCTATGGAATTAGTGTTTAAACTGTTACCAGGCCACTAGATTATTGTCCCAGATGGACCAAAGAATTAGATCCATGAGACCATAATGGAGAGATAGTTTACTGAGTAGATAAGTATAGTACACTTTCAAGAGTGTTTTAACTATCTGTAATAATAAGTTGCGTATAAGTATGTGAAAATGAGCTTTTCTGCATTTAAAGCCTCTACTGCTCTTTGTAGATAGAAGATAATTAACCTTTAATAGTCATGATTCTATATTTGCCTGAAGCTAGCTCTCTGTTCTTTTGTTTTGTTTTGTATTGTTTTGTTTTTCATTTTTGCTATTTCTTCCTTTTTTGGTTGAGAAGTTTTTAAATTCATTGATCATAAATAAATTTTCTATCATTATATGTACATTCTAGGACTATTTTTCAGATAAACAGTTAAAATGAAAGGAAAAGGACAACGATTAGCTTTATTTATACATTTCCCTTTGCCAAAAATTTAACAAAGCAGAAAATGTATACCTGCATGTGTAATATAGTCTTTAGACAAAAAGAAAATTACACTCTGAGAATTTTGGCATAAAGTCAAAAGTCTTGCTTTTTTAAAGATAATGAATACTGAGGTTTGTTTACATTAAAAACACACTTATGTAATTTCCCAATAAATAAATGAATCATTGGGAAATTAGAATGATTTAATAATTTTTTTAAAGATTTTACTTATTTATTCATGAGAGACATAGAGAGAGGCAGAGACACAGGCAGAGGGAGAAGCAGGCTCCATGCAGGAAGCCCAATGTGGGACTTGATTCTGGCACTCCGGGATTACTCCCTGAGCTGAAGGCAGAGCTCAACTGCTGAGCCACCCACGCGTCCCGATTTAATATAATTTTTAAAGAACTATTTTTATCATTGTTTCCAGACTGTTTATGATTATAAAATTATCAAATTGAAATAATTGAAGTTGTAATAATGGTACCATTTAAAAGAGTTTAATCTTGTGAATTCTTATTGAATCTACTACATTCATGTCCTGGAATGTTTTATTGGTGATACTACAAATCAAAAGGACTTAACATGATGAGGTAAATTGCAATTTCTAAATATTTGGTTAATATCAAGATCTTACACTGACATTAAATTGAATTAACAAATTATCATTGGATACCTAAACAGCTTTTGAGTAAGAAAAATATACAAATATTAACTCTAAATATAATTTTAAATTATCCCTTTTCCTTGAATGAAAACTAGGACATGCAAATGTTGTTAAGTGATGTATATTTATGTTTATATGTATATTTATATTTATTTTGCCTAACATAAAAGTTGTCAACGTGATATGAAATGTGTGATTATGAAAAAATAAAATACATGTATTGGATTGCCTTCTTTGTGTTTTCTCAAGTCTAAAAAAGCAAATATTAGTTTCTTTAAAGTCGGTAATTATTTTAAAAGAATACAGAGAATTAGAAATTGGCAAGGAGGGTAACTATGATTTGCTTGCCTGTTTCCTAACAGAAAGTATGCATTTACCTAATTAGTAAATTAAATATGATATGTAATGCTCTTTTATATGCTGATAAATTTAAATATATCTTAAATATAAAACCTTTAATCATGTCTGTGCATAGCCCTATATCTGTGAATGGGTAAATAGATACATGTAAAACTATATTAAGCTTAATACCAATGTTTATGAATTTTAAATGTTAAATACATACATAAATATATATACAAATATATATATTTATATATAAATAAAAATATATGTGTATAAAATTGAGGGCATAAGTGAAATTAAAGGTTCTGAGAAATTTGAAGTCTATTTGCCTGTATTTGAAATGGCTCTCTAGGGCAGCCTGGGTGGCTCAGTGGTTTAGTGCTGCCTTCAGCCCAGGGCCTGATCCTGGAGACCCGGGATCGAGTCCCACATTGGGCTCCCTGCATGGAGCCTGTTTCTCCCTCTGCCAGTGTCTCTACCTCTCTCTCTGTGTCTCTCATGAATAAGTTAAAAAAAAACTCTTAAAAAAAAGTGAAATGCCTCTCTAGCTAGTTCTTTTTGAAGTAAACAGTGACATATTATTCTTTATAATGTTAGCTCAGTGTTAATGGATTTATGGATTTATTCATAATAAAAAGTCCTTACTGAAAATTTTATATGAAATATATATCAAACATAAACTTAGAATATGACTTTTCTTTCCATAAAATGACCAAATTAAGATTATATCCAGACAGGAAAGGTTACAAATATTCAGTTAATTCTCTAAACTTTTTGGAAAACTCCTCAATCTTTTTGACAAAAGTTCTTTATTTGTTTAAAAAGATGTAGATGAGATGGGGAAAAAGATGGCCACTCTTTGTATTCTTGTCTTAGGCCCCAATATATAATTGTGGTAAAACTTCCCAGAGATTAGGTATCTCAGAAATTCGCATATATTCCAAAAGGCAATGGAAATGCTTAATGGGGGCAGCATGGGTGGCTCAGCAGTTTAGAGCTGCCTTCAGCCCAGGGCCTGATCCTGGAGACCTGGGATCGAGTCCCATGTCAGGCTCCCTGCATGGAGCCTGCTTCTCCCTCTGCTTGTGTCTCTGCCTCTGTCATTCTCTCTCTCTCTCTCTCTCTCTCTCTCTCCTCTGTACCTGTCATGAATAAATAAATAACATCTTAAAAAAAAAAGGAAATGCCTAATGATCTTTCAACAAAAAGGTGACATAATCACAACTTTAAGAGGCTTTAATTGTTCAGCAAATTGTAACATGAATAGAACACAAAAAGACTAAAGATAAAATGAAAGAATTTTTTATTACCTGTCTATATTATAAATATAAAAAGTAAAAAAGATGAAAGATTTCCAAGTAGGTTTTCCTGAATTTATTTCTGGGGTTATATTTAAGCTACACACATCTTGATGATTGAATGTGCAACTTTAATAATTTTAGCTTTTTTTCAAAGTAAAAATTATGAGTTAAAGAGACAAATCAGAAACTACTACATTAATTTACCTTACCTCTATTGTTCCTTCAAATAGGAACCAACATATGTAGTCAAGGTCTTCAGATGTGTTCACATAGATTGCACTTTCCGTACAGTTTGCAGAGAGAAAGAGGTAGGAATCAACAGCCACTTCACATTTTTCATCTTCAGATCCTTTCAAAGAGATGAAAAATTAAATAATCTTTCACAAACTTAAATTTAAATTAAATCATTAAAGATAGTCATCAAATTTCTTGGTAAGATCAATTTGACAACGTCTGCCACAAAATAAGCCTCTATATGTACAGAATATTAAATTTGACAAAGACATAAAGTAGAATAAGGCCCAACTTTCTAATTTTAAAAATGGACCGAGAAATACAGCATGAAACAAGACACATCTTCCAGGCCAGTGTATTTTTTTAAATAATTAAATGTCAAATAAAGTTCCAGTTAATGATTATAAAGATGATTTAATAGAATAAAATAAAATAAATTTTGCATAAAAGCACTTTTATTCTTTATATACTACAACCACATAAGCAATCATTTCAAAAGATATTTGGAAAACATCTTTAAAAAATTTAGAATAGAAAAATCATTAACACTTCATCCTAGTCTTCTGATAAAAAGGAAGGGAGTATGTTTATATGTTTATATGGGGGTGGAATGTGTGTGTGTTTGTGTGTGTGTGTATAAATATATCAGCAGACATTTATTTTTTATTTATTTATTTTTTTAATTTTTTTTTTTTATTTATTTATGATAGTCACAGAGAGAGAGAGAGAGAGGCAGAGACACAGGCAGAGGGAGAAGCAGGCTCCATGCACCCGGAGCCCGACGTGGGATTCGATCCCGGGTCTCCAGGATCGCGCCCCGGGCCAAAGGCAGGCGCCAAACCGCTGCGCCACCCAGGGATCCCTCAGCAGACATTTATAATTAAGCTATTTGCACTCTTAGACATAATACCTGTGATACAATAAAAAATGGCTTGCAAGAAAGTAATATAGTGTGAACTATATTCAAGAAGAAAGAGTAAAAACAAATGGCCAGACTTAGAATTAAAGATTATAAAATATCTAAGATAAATGTGAAGTATCTTAGAAAAAGATTAATATAATTGGTAAACAAATAAGGAATTAGGGAATGAGAGATTTGGAAATGAAATGTAAACAAACAAACAAAAAAGATATCCCAGAATTGTGGAGAGATAGGAACTAATTATGCTGAAATGAAAACCAGTTATTTTTTCTTAATAGTGTAATATTCCCAGATAGGTGAACAGCATAGGAGACTGGATACAGTTTCTTTTAAACATAACTAAAACTCCTAGTAAAGTGACCAATAAAATTTCTTAGGTAGGTAATATTTAATTATTTAATTACAGAATCCTAGCAAATAGTCCTGTTTTAGAATTGCTTATGGTTAGCAAACCTAAAATCTATTGTTTGTGAAGCATGACTTCCCAGAAAATATTATGTAAGCTCTGCAACTTACAGCTGAACTGTAAAGTAGGGATGGTTCACAAGATGAAATCTTCCTGCTATGTGCAAACCTATTTAGATATCTCATATGTAATTCTGGAAAAAAAAGGAAGAGGGTAGGCAGCCTTGTAGAATGTTCTAAATCTTCCAATCTTACCAGTGTAATTTAACTAATTTAGGATTATAAACATTATTACTAGTTAGTAATAATCAGCGAGTGTGATTATCAGCAGATCAGCCATAAAAAAAGAAGAAAAATAATGATGCCATTAAGAATCATATCTTTAATGTGCTGAGATAAAATAACTCAAATATGGTTACACTAACCTATGTAATCAATTAATAAATGCTTCTTTCTATTTTCTGAAGAAGTTTGCATAGGATAGATTTAACTATTTATTGAATATTTGGAAGAACTTTGATAAAGACAATATATTTCCAGTGGCTTTCTTCGTGGAAATATATTTTAAAACAATTATTCCAGAGCTTCTAGAACTATTCAGATTTTATATGTATTACTGAATCATTTCATAAACGAGTTTTTTTCTATGAATTTATCCATTTCATCTAAGTTGTCCAATTTATAAGCACAGAGCTTTCTATAATGATGTATCTGATTAAATATTTGGACTTAACTGAGGTATCACCCCTTCGTCTTCCAAAAGCCTCAAAAAAGGAAGTAATGAAAAAAAAAATGAAACAAGTGTTAACTCACAAAGAGAATGAAAAGGGAGACAACTGTGAGCAAATATTTCTTGAGCAAATATTTTCAATAAATTTCAAGAGTCTGAAAAGGTGGTGGAAATGCAGTTACTAAATTATTATAATAGCAATAGTCAAAAGACAAAAATGTAATTAGAGGGCATACATATAAAAACAAATTCACCTACTAAGCAGAAATCTTAAGATGGTCAGGACTTCAGCGTGTCTGAGAATGTAGTACTTGGTACTGGCCACAGGGGAAGTAGTTGACCTATCCCTTCTCTCAAATCACAAATCCAGATAATTATTTTGACCCATCACTCACCTCCTTCAGCCCCACAAATAAACACTTTTCAAGGTTTATTCTCAGGAAAAAAGAGGATCTTAGCAGCTCCTGCCTCAAGAATATCAAGCTCATTGGGATTTGGCCATTGAATAGGCAGCTGTCAACCTGCAATGCTCCAATAGAGCTGCCAGGTTATCAAAACCATGCTTACATGGTAAGTTTCCCGTATTATTAGGTCATTGACATTAAATATGATCATCCAACATTTTGACGAAAAATTCTAGATAAGAAAGTGCAAACCATCATTAAAAATACAGAAACTGAGACACTGAATGGAAGACAAAAATTTAAAACAAGTCAAAACTGTAATTGCTTGGAGTTAGAAGAAAATTTGTTTTTATAAAATTTGTTTATATAAAAGAGCAGAATATCATGGAAATGTATTATTTAGACAATAGTAAAAATGTCTAGAAAAGTACAAAAATAATTAAAAAATTCAGCACTAGTTTTCCTATATTTAATTGGGGGATAGAGTAGAAAACAGGACAAAATAAAAAGAAATGGACAAAGTAAGAAATTGTGAGAAAAGGAGAACAATTTAGGAGATGCAATGTCAAATTTTTGGATTTAGAGGCATAGAAATAGGAAATAAGAAAGAGGGATTATTAGTAAAATAGTACAGAGAATACCTAAAAATTGAAAGGTACACATTTACAAATAAAATAATTTACCAAGTGAACAAAATACAATTATGGGAATGTAAATTGGTGTAGCCACTATGGAAATCTGTATGGAGGTCCCTCAAAAAATGAAAAATAGAACTCTCATATGGTCACGCAACTTCACTTCTGAATATTAATCTAGAGTTAACAAAAATACTAACTCAGAAATATATATGCATCCCCATGTTCATTGCAAAATTATTTACAGTAGCCAAGGCATGGAAGCAATTTAACTGTCCATCCACGGATGAATGGCACATGTGTGTGCACACACAGAGAAATATTCAGTCATAAAGAAAAAGAAGAAAATCTCGCTGTTTTAAATAAAATAGATGGAACTTACAGGCATTATGCTAAGTGAAATAAGTCATGCAATAAGTATTGTGAGATGACTTTGCTCAGATTTTATAGGGATTTTACATCTCATGAGCAATGTATAAGATCTCTCAAATTTTTGCTATATTTATAAGAGACAGATTTAATATTTATGATGTCTTTAAAATTTGCTTTGTCTTCATTACGAGTAAAGCTGAACACTTTCTCATTCCAAACAGTTTTTGTTTGTTTGTATGTTGTTTGAGCACTTGGATGTATTTCACAAATGGATGCCTTTTCTTTTCATGTAGTCAAATGACTAGTCTTTTCTTTCTGGCAACTTAATTTTGATTGGTAGCTGTAAAAGGTATTCCCCATCCAAATTCATAAACTAATTCTCCAACGTTTTTCTGATATTTTTATCTTTTAAAATTTTATTTTTCAAACTTTTGTTGAGATTAATTTAACTCATAGTATGCTGTTAAGATAAAAATCAGATTTTTTTTTCCAGATGACTATCCAATTGTTCATCCTCAATTACTGAATATTTCTTATACCTAATGACTGGAATGATGGAAATTCTATTAGATATTACATTTTCTGCATGACTTGAATTTATTTTTGTATGTTGTATTTTGCACAGTTTACTATTAATGCAACAGTACCATGCTTTTCATTATTGAAGCTATATAATATACTTTATTATTTGGCAGAACAAAATCTCTGCCCCATGACCCATATAATGCACTTTTACAGAGTATAGTTGGCTTTCTTTAGTTAGTTTTCCAGGTGGACTTTAATTAATAAAACAAACATAAAAGCCTTGTTGTTATTTTACTGAATTCCTCATAAATATATGAAATAATATGGAGATCAAAACTTTAATACATTAGGTCTCTTTTCCAATAGAATGTTATATCTTTAGAATTTTTTCTCCTAGATTTTGTGTTTAACTATACTGTGGCAGTATTTAAAGTTTTCTCAATGTAGAATTCATGTAACATTTTTGTTAATTTTTGTCCTGAGTATTTTAATATTTTCACTGCTGTTTACAAGAAATCTTTTTTCCCCAATAAATCCTTTAATTAACTCTTATCTGTATATGAAACTCACTTATTTTATTTAATAATTAGTTAACATAATCCTGTTACTATAAAATTTTTATAGGTAATATAAATGAAAAGCACTAAACTAAATTTGGGTTTTAAAACTCAGATTTATTTATTTTTTTATTTTTTTATGATTATTTTTGAATAGTATTTTATACTATGCATATTACATTTTTTTAATTTTTATTTTTTATTTTTTTAAAATTTTATTTATTTATGATAGTCACACAGAGAGAGAAAGAGAAAGAGGCAGAGACATAGGCAGAGGGAGAAGTAGGCTCCATGCACCGGGAGCCCGATGTGGGATTCGATCCGGGGTCTCCAGGATCGCGCCCTGGGCCAAAGGCAGGCAATAAACCGCTGCGCCACCCAGGGATCCCTCAGATTTATTTTTTAAATAGAAGTAAGGCCTGAAGAAAATCTTAAATGGATATAGAAATAACAGGAGGTATTTAACGAATGACTTGAAAGAGGTACAGTATAATAAGAAAAAGTACTCGATCAAGAGTGCTTTGGAGATACAGAATTTTCCAATTTCTAAATAATCATTATAAAATTACAAAAGTCATTTAAATTGATAGATTATAATTAATATATATTTTATAATATCTTCTACCACAAATAAGATCCAATACATCATAAAGGAAAAATAATTTAAAGTAAATATTGGTTTACAATATCAATTCAGAAGTACAGAACTCATTATTCATTTAGAAAAAAAATACTTCACTGTCACATATTAAATGTTAAAAATGTGTGTTTTAAATTCACTTAACTAAGTTGTAACGATCACAAGCTTCACTAAAAGAAAGGTATTCAGAGAATTTCTCTTTATTTTTGCCATGATTTCATCTTTTCTTAACCATGATTCATATTATCTTATTTCACTTCACAACTCATTATCCACTCTGTCAGTATCTCCTTTTCTCAAGTCTCATAATACATATAATGAACATAGATGATGACATTGAAAAGAAACAGTGCATGTCAGCTCTTTCTCAAGTTGTACACTGTAGACCAATTGTCCTTGAAGGGTCTTCTTCTAATTAATTATCATCCCTTCTTTGTAGAGCAATCATATTGGCAAGAATTGATTGGGCGTGTAAGATACTTCATTTAGTTGGTAGAAAAATTTCTTAATTAAAAATAATTTTACTGCTGGTAAAATTAATGCACCCCATGCAAATTTGCCAGCTGATTTTAATGTTCCTCTTCAATTATATTTTATGAGAAAAGAAGGAAATGGGATCTTAACAGTATTAACTAGAGGGGAAAAAAAGAATTACATAAAACATGTAATTTTTCTTACATACTTTTAAAATGTACCCTAACTTCTTTTTTGTTTTGAAAGCTTTACTGGGAAAATTGCTTTATTGAGTCTTTGTATTGACATTAAAAAGAAATTTGGGTAGTTCTACTTAAATATTTACTATTAGGCTTCATCACACTGGCTTCTTTAGCTTAGACAGTCCAAGTCATTTAGATTCTCAGATGTGAAGGTCACATAATTCTTATTTTTTTAATCATTGGCTTATGTTCATTAAGTTCAGAATGTAGCTTCATGAAAGGATAATGCATAAATAAACTCACATTACCTTGATGTTAACTGCTCAAAGCTGATTGATGCATGAACAATTTTGAATTCAGATTACCCCCTTGTAAAATATATATTTGTTTTACTTTAAAATAAACTTACTTTGTCATTCATAAACTATGTTTACTCAGAGCTGATTTATCCACAAGTTGTTTGATTTCCATATTATTCCTCCTGTTTCCCCCCAAAAAAATATTTGCTCTTTTATTTTTGTGAATATATTCCCTGTGGCTATTTTTAGTTCTCAAAGAATTTTAATGTTTATAATTTAGTAAATGTATACATGTATTATTTATACTTTGAGACAAAGGAAAATCGAGTATAAAAATGATGCAGACCCTGAAGTCCATTTACTGATTTGGCTGGTAACAGTAGATTATATTTCTCCTGCTGCACCCGTAAAGCATTTGGGGAGCCTTTCGAGGTCTCTCGGTCCACCTCACTATAATTCCATTTTGAATGTTCTTTAATGGAAGTCCAGCAGTATTTGGTTTTAAAAGTTCCTCCAGTAATTATAATAGGTGGCCAAGTTTTAAAACAACTAAACTAACACAATCCCTAAATAGTCCTGAGGCCAGATATATCAGGTAAATTCTCTAAAGTCAGTTGTTGTTCTTGTTTTGTGTCTTTTTTAAAATTGTAAGTATTTGTAACACAATCTCTGATGCTCCTATTAGCACTAGCATAAAATAATCAACAAGTCATTGCTCGCTTCTACCACTTTTGGTCTTGAGTGTGATTTGTTTCCTGAACTGATAACCATTTCTCTCATTAGGGGTTGTTAACTCTCCAGAAAATCATTTGAGAGCATAATGAAATAAATTACCATGTCTACTATCTAAAAAGTTAATTGTTAGTTTACTTCAACACTGTTTTAATGTAATAGTAGTGCTGTAAAGGCAGCTGCTTTCAGTTGAATAAGATAAGCCACTAGTTGAGAACACACATACCAAATCTAATGATTTTATTACTGTTGATAAACTATAATGCCAAAACATCATTGATGGAGGAAATAGTCTTTAAAAGATTTAACTGAAGTACCATACGGTTTTTAAAAATGTGGATCAATTTGCATGAGCTAAGTCAAATAGTATTCAAAGTATAATCATAGAAAAGAAAATTATGTTAATCAAAATAGATTTTGAAATAAGAACTGCCATTGCATAAAAAAAGCAAAAAAAAACCATATTTAATAAAATGTGTTGGAATTATTTCACTTCAAGTGTTAAAGCCAGAAAACAAGGATTTCCACTGACACCTGTCACTTACTCTTTGTATTCAATACATAAACAAGAACTTCCATGTATATCAAGTTTCCAACCCCTCACAAGATGACTACTAGACAACTCCATCCATTTTCCATTGCCCAATCTATTTCTCCACTTGATCATTATTTAAATGTGTCAAACGCTACAGTGATTTTTCTATTCCTTTAAAAACATAAAGATACAAATGCAATGAAACGCCGGGACACCTGCACCCCGATGTTTATAGCAGCAATGGCCACGATAGCCAAACTGTGGAAGGAGCCTCGGTGTCCATCGAAAGATGAATGGATAAAGAAGATGTGGTTTATGTATACAATGGAATATTACTCAGCTATTAGAAATGACAAATACCCACCATTTGCTTCAACGTGGATGGAACTGGAGGGTATTATGCTGAGTGAAGTAAGTCAGTCGGAGAAGGACAAACATTATATGTTCTCATTCATTTGGGGAATATAAATAATAGTGAAAGGGAATATAAGGGAAGGGAGAAGAAATGTGTGGGAAATATCAGAAAGGGAGACAGAACGTAAAGACTGCTAACTCTGGGAAACGAACTAGGGGTGGTGGAAGGGGAGGAGGGCGGGGGGTGGGAGTGAATGGATGACGGCACTGGGTGTTATTCTGTATGTTAGTAAATTGAACACCAATAAAAAATAAATTAAAAAAAATTATAAAACAACAAACAAACAAACAAACAAAACATAAATATTTAACCCAGCATTTTAGTTCCGGCATTGCCTTCTCCTCAAATCTTATTTCTTTTTTTTTTTTTTAATATTTTATTTATTTATTTATTCATGACAGAGCAAGAGAGAGAGACAGGCAGAGGGAGAAGCAGGCTCCATGCAGGGAGTCCGACGTGGGACTGGATCCCGGGTCTCCAGGATCACACCCCGGGTGGAAGGCGGAGCTAAACCACTGGGCCACAGGTGCTGCCCTCAAATCTTATTTCCATTCTTGTTTTCAGAGATCCAGCCAGATCGTCAAAGGATTCATCTCTTACAATTTAGTGGAAGTTTCTTTAATCGACTTTATTGGGGGTATAATTGACATAGACAAAGTTGTAGATATTTAATGTATACAACTTGATGTGTTTGGAGTTACGTATACATGTGTAAAACTATAATCAAAATCAATGTCATAAACCTATCCATCACTTCTAGAACTTTCTTCCCACTCACTTTTTTTTTTTTATTGTTTGTTTTTCTTTTGTGATAAGAATGTTTAAAATAAGATCTGTCCTCTTCGGAAAATTTTAAACATACAATATGGTACCATTAATCATGGGCCCTATGTTGTACAGTAGACTTCAAAACTGCTTTCTCTCGTATAACTGAAACTTTGTATCCTTTGAACAGTGTTTTAAAAAATATAATTCCCTCAATCTAAAATGCACTCTTTCCAACTTCTCTCCCCCTGTCTCATTCTTGTATTTCTGTTCAAGGGTCATTTTATCCTGGAAACCTTATCTGACCTTCCAACTTACTATTCTAATTGTCTATATTTTTTTCCACTGGCTATAAACTTTCATGAGAGGCTATTTCTTTCTGTAGGAACATTTTATTTCAATTAACAATTATACACTTATCGTTGTATGTGCCAAATAATTCCTCTACAAAAACAGATCTACAGGAGTAGGGAATAGCTCTAGTTTTCTTCATTATTATATATCTTGCACCAAGGAGAATTCCTGGGATGTAGTGAGTGTTAAGCATATGTCTATGAAAGGATCAAATCAGAGAACACAAGTATTAAATACACTTTTACTTTATTTTGTATTTTGAGATATAAAATATTTTGTGTAATTGGAAAATAAATACTTACCTAATAAATTTTTAAGTGATTCAGGTATATTTTTTTTAAAAATTGGATTACCTTTGAATCCCAGTTGCCACACATATTTAAATTGAAGATGATGATAGGCGTTAGCTTGGCAAATATGACTGATAGTTCCACAATAGCAGGGGTACAGATGAATTAGGCAAACATTCTTCAGAAACCAACATGAGCATTTTGTATACTCTAAAGTGCATACATACTAGAAAGGGAAACAATAAAAAATGATGTACACCTTATTGAAATATGTTTTTAAGTGTTTTGCTTATAAATATACAGCTAATTTCTAAAAGTACCAATTAAAGTTTATGACATACCTTTTATACTACTTATTTCTTTTATTCCTTTTAACTTCTTTTTCTGCATCATTTTTTTTTAGATTTTATTTATTTATTCATAAGAGACACACACAGAGAGGCAGAAACATAGGCAGAGGGAGAAGCAGGCTCCATGTAGGGAGCCTGATGGGGACTCAATCCTGGGATCCCAGGATCACGCCCTGAGCCGAAGGTAGATGCTTAACCACTGAGCCACTCAGGCATCCCTCTGCATCATCTTTCATTATGTTCATGTTCAAATGCCTACATGATATTCTTTTGGCTAGATTAACTCATTCCTCAATCTACAACAGTCCCTTAGCCTATTTTCTGGGATACATACATGAGATAAGTTACGTTTCCTAGCTGTGTATTAACCTGGGTTTTTGTCCTGTTGAACACACAGCCTGAGAATAGAACAGACACAATGACTATCTAGGGATTCCACTGGAGCCAAAAGGAGTTCCTGAGCAGTAGGGCACCTTGAGGTACTCTGGCCAAATGCCAGGGATCAGATGGATTTAGAACAAGTATGCCAAATGCTCTGACACCAGAACTTTGTATATGACCCAGTGTGTGCGCTAGCTCAGAGCTGCCCCTCCAATGATTATTCATGAATGAGACATGAGACCCAGAGCACCAGGCTAGTCAGTGCCTCCAGAGAAGCCCAGGGCTGCTCCCCTAACTGAAGTCATGTCATAGTTCCAAGAGATGCTCCACTCAGCACTCACATATTCCCAGAAGAAAACCAATTGGCAGAAAGAATATACTGATCATCCATTTTCTGAGACCTACATGTTCAGCTTCCACTCAGACCTAAGTTAAGTGGGCTTTTCCTCTTAAGAGTCACAATTTCTGTGACTCTTAAGACATACACACACACACACACATATATGTGTGTGTATGTACCTATATAACATATATGTATGTGTGTATATATGTATGTATATGTACCTATATAAACTAAAAGTAAGAGATACACTTTTAAAAGATTTTATTTATTTTTTCATGAGAGACACAGAGAGAGAGGCAGAGACATAGGCAGAGGGAGAAGCAGGCTCCCCACAGGGAGCCCTATGTGGTACTTGATCCTGGATCCCAGAATCATGTCCTGAGCCAAAGACAGAAGCTCAACTTGATGTTGAGCCACCCGGGCGTCCTGAGATACACTGTTTGAAGCATAAGTGAACCAATAGGATTAACACAATAAAATGTCAAGGTACTATTCAAATCTGTTGGGTTTTTAAAAACTTGTATATCATTATAAATATTTTAATATAATCAGGGCTTATTTTCTAATATTATGATTTGTCTATGGTAATCCCTAGTATTTTTTAAAGGATTTTATTTAATTATTCATGAGAGACACACAGAGAGAGAGGCAGGGACACAGGCATAGGGAGAAGCAGGCTCCACGCAGGGAGCCCAATGCGAGACTCTATCCTGGGACTCTGGGGTCACACCCTGAGCCAAAGGCAGACTCTCAACCCTGAGCCACCCAGGCATCCCAATCCCTGATATTTTTAAAGACAGAATTTATACCTGGTTACATCCACTATGAAATTAATAAAGTTTAAACAATTGCAAGTCATACTCAAGTCATCATTAAGCTTTAATACATGCTACTTTACTGAAGTTCTAGAATGACATAAACTGATAAGATAATTTTAAAACCTTGAGAACAGACTAGTATTATATATTCTGTTTAGAGCATACCTTACTTTAATATCCACTTCTCTAAGTTTTCAATGAGCAAATTCCTCTAAATTGGCGAAGAGAAAATCAGCTAAATCACAAACATCTGAAATTTACTTTATTGTAATTACTACATTAAATGATCTTTGTACTCATTGTTTCAAGCAATGATGACCTTTTACCTGGATTCACAATACAGTGTCCTAATAGCTAGACAAAGTATGAATCTTAAAGTATAAGTCTCTATGTTACTTAATAAATGGCCATATAACTGGAATCAATATTAAAGACAAGGAATAATCTGAAATATTATTAATTCATTAATAAATTAAGGAAAATTAGTCATTTTGAATTCATGTGGACATGGTGACTAATATAATGGTGACTAATATAATACTGCCTGCCTATTTAAACACTATTTTCTTAATTCTCATAAACTTAAATAGGAAGACTTGAGGATACAGTGTAAATTGTCTGACCCAATCAATGTCTTTGAAAATATTCAGTTTCTCTAAAGTGGCCTCTCTTTTACATTGAGGCTAAATTCCAGTAGAATGAATGGTCCTCTCTGCCATTAAGTTATCTAAAGTTCTACAGTGATCTCAGATATGGTAATACTAGTTTTTCTCCATCAATTTTATTTCATTCCATGAAGATTAGAAAACGTTTATGTGAAAATGCTCACTTACCTATTTTATTTTTTAATCTCCCCAAATTAACACTTGGAATTAATGCTTTAAAAATAATTCTTAGTTTTAATACTCTTCAATGAATTCATGTATTAGGTAACAAATATTTGTTAGAAAATCTGCGGCAGTCTGGGAATAGATTTCAGCAATCATAAATTTCAACCTTCATCCATGAAATGGGTTAAACTATTGTGGTAGAGTGCATTTAGGAGATCAATTCAATTGCTTGCATGGGACTTTAGTTTGTTAGTATTGAATTTACTATGTCCAATCAAGGCACTCAAGTCCTCTGCAAACTAGGATGGCTAGCTGCTCTCTGTAGATTCAATATTCAAAGTATTATTCCTGAAACGAATGAGAATGAGGAACAGAGCTGCAGCTGGCATGTGATGACAGAAATTATCTTCTGTTGTTTTAGGCCTCTGAAGTGTGTGTGTATGCACCTGTGAGTTTGTGGGGGGTTAATCACAGTGGCATAACTTGCCTAACACACTTATCAAAAGTTTCCTTTCTCTAGAAGTGAGACTAATCTCATTTTCTGAGGATTTTTTCAAATTTGAAATATCTATCAACTGTATTACATTTGCCCTTATCCTACAAAATATATAGCTCATATTTCTGTAAGAAAATTAATATTTATTGTAGTAAAGAATAATTGTTTATATATATTGCTAATAACATAAATATAGAAAATAGCATCAATTTCTCCTATACTTGACTGCCAAGTATATATATAAAAATTGAACATGGCAAACAATTCAGCATTTATATTATTTCTTTTGAAAGTGAGTGAGGTGCCAGGGGGTGGGGATATACAGACATGCAGTTGAAAGTGAACATCTATCTTATTGTTGACAGTGAACTAATTAACTAGCATATATTAGAAAACTAAACTTGAACTGACGTTGAACTTCAATAAGCCTGTGAAAGCATAATTTTGGTAAGCAAAGAGTGAAATTAAGACAATGATGAAGTAGTTTCACAATGACAGTAAAAAGAAGCAAGAAAATCAAGAGAATTGTCCATAAAAAGGAAAGCAATCTTTTTCTTTTTTTTTTTT